>NC_056727.1:956058911-956278911 GCF_019279795.1 Protopterus annectens
CCTACAGAAAGGCCTCACTAAGACCAACAACTGGTGGCAAAACCAGGGCCATTCCCTTTGGGAAAAACTGAGTTCCCACTAATTACCACATTGATGGTAGCCCACTGAACACTGAAGGTGTTATAACAGATCGAGGGACACAGGTTGACAGCAACCTCTCCTTCAAGAACCACATTACCACTGTGGCCAGAAAGTCCTTTTATGTGGCACATCTCATTACCAAAGTTTTTGCATCCAGGAAGAAAGAGGACATCATCTCTCTCTACTCTTCCCTCATTAGACCAATCATAGAGTATAATGCCCCATTTGGCATGTACCTCACTAAACACCTGCAACAGGTGGAAAGGCCACAAAAGTACCTCACAAAGAGGATCCTAGGCCTTAAACACATGCTCTACATGGACAGACTCAAAAAACTCCAGCTTTTCTCTGTCTCATATCATCTATTAAGAGGCAATCTCTGCTTGACTTACAAAGCCATGTCTGACCCAGCCGTGTTAGAAATGTTACACCTAAAGAAATCCCAATCCCTCCTCACCACACGCTCCAGGGACCTCAACCTCATTACCACAATCAACAGAACATGCTGGAGGGATAGGTTCATAACCCAGAGACTGCCCATGCTCTGGAATGACTTCCCATACATGTCAAGCAGAGCACCTCACTGGCCCTTTTCAAGAGAAATCTTGATGAGTGGATGGAAAATAGAAAGTTCACCCCGGGGATCACTCCAGTGCTTCTACTTGATAGAGGTACCGGGAACTAATGGCAGCATGATGCCAGGGCACTTCTATGGGCTAGGCTTGTAAAGGCTCCAGGGCCATTGGCTAGTAGTACACACCTATGAACCTATATATGTCAGAAAGTTAAAAAGTGACTACAAGCAGGGAAGGTCAAATTAGCACAAGAAAAAACATGTTCCAAGAGCCACAGATAACATTGTATAACAGCACCATTTTTATTTTATGTATTTATTTATTTTTTGGGTGGGTGGAATGGGTCAGAAGGGCCCATTGTACTCCATCAAAGTAGTGAGATGACCCCATGGCTGTCCATCAGTGCTCATGTGGAGCTTTTGGAGCTTTTTTGTCCAGGCATCTGCTGAAAATTAGCTCTTACATGGTTGGACTTTCCCAGTAATCAAATGTCAATAAATAAATAAATGTGTGAGTGCCGTAGGTAACATTATGTGACCAGAATTCTAAGATACCTTTTTTCCAGACCTGCGACTGGTGTGCTAACAGAATAATCCTAGCTGATGTCCAGCCGTGGATGATCTGCATGCTTCTGAAAAGTGAGACAGTTTGTTTTTATGGTGCTATTCATCAGGTTAGTATACAGCCTAAACTGTGGAATAACACCAGTCATATTCAGCTGTCACTTTCTGAATCACATACTGCGTATGACCATCCTAATTTGCACAACTGTGCCACATTGCAGTTGTATGGGGTGCATGGTAGTGAAGCCAGTATTTCCTTGTGGGAGTGTTTTGTCTTGAATTGTGAAGGTGCTGTTGTGTTTTGTTTTTTTTCTCACAACACCTGTTGCGCACACTGTAGACCATGTTTAAGAGTACTATACTTTAATTCCTACCTAATCTCAAATCAGTAAGTGTTACCCAGATACTTCACCGGTTTCATTCATCCCACTTGAACCAATTTCTTTCTCCTGCACTTCCTTCTCCACTCTCTATGCTCTCTCACTTAGTACTTCTAAAAACATGCTTCTTGCCTCCTAATTGCAATTTGTTTTTATATTATATATCTTCACCTCATGTAGCTGACAAAACAACTTTGAATTGTATAGTTGTTTACTGTGGATAATCCTAGTGTATTATTGACAGTTCTTATTATTACCTGAATACATACTACTTAGTTTCAATTTCTTTTTAGTACGTTTCCATGCTTATTACTGTAATGGTTATTTACTTAACTACTTTTGTATATATATTATTGTATTTTACTGCTTTCATGTTATTTTTCTTGTTTTTACTGTGGAGCTTTTCTTCCTGGGCCTCTGGTGAAAAAGGGCTTTAGCTCAGTCGGACTATCCCAGTCAACAAATGTCAGATAAATAATAAATAAATAGATTTTTAGGAAGCAGCCAGATCTGGACATTTTACAGTTCATTACTGTATTCTCTAACTCTGTAATAGTCCTATTAACACAGATAATACTGCTATTAGCATCAGCAGAATTATTTACTAAACTGTTTCTTTAAAAGGTAACATGCTACTTACAGTATAGTCACTATATGAATTTTTCACCCCTAAATGAGCTATACTTAAATTCAAACCTTTATAACCCATGGCTATGAGTATAAATGTTTGCACAATACTTGTATGATATGTATCCATATTAACGTATTTATTTGCCTTTGTTTACTGAAAGAGTCCAATTGGGCAAACCTCTTTCACTGGAGACCCAGGGAGAAAAGATCCTAGAAGAGACTACAAGTACAGATTAACAATAATATTGAATACAATTATAATTAAAGAAAAGAAAACAATTGCATATTAACATAAAAGTATTTCATGAGAGGATTAAGAAAAGAATACTGGATACAGTTAAAGGAGATATAGCCATATGATATGAGCAGGATCCAGCTGGCACGCTAGCAAGTGAGGTAGCAAAAATATGTTAATTAGTATTTCTGGTGGATAGGTTTTGGAAGAGTGAAAAGGTGGTGGTGGTGGAGGAAGGAGATAAAACAGGAAGTAGTTGAGTTTGGGAGGATTCAGGTGAAAAGATTAAGAAAGTGTTGAGCAGACAGGAGGCATGAGATGGAAGACAACAGGACTAAAGGGATATTTGTAAATGAATATCTATGGAAATTGTCTGCTTATTTGTGTATGTGTTTGGGTGAAGTAGGCAGAGAAGCTGGAGTTAGGAGTTTTAGAGGCAAATTGATAGTTCATCTGGGTGTCACTATGCTTAATATTTTATAGCAAAGTTATGACTGACATTCGACCCTTGTTGTCCGGGTAGCCTACATAAAGGAACTAAAATAACACAAAACATCACAGCAGTACACGTGAAACCTTTCTGAGATTATCTGTTGCTCTCTGCATACGTATATCTGTACAGTGATTTGACCCCCTGTGCTTACCGTCATTTCTTAAATTATTCCCAGTACTCCATCTTTCCATCAATTTTGCATATTTTTTGTAGGATTTTTTTTCTTCCACTATCCCCAGTGTTTGCAGCTTGGAATATGTTGCATCACAATTTTGCCTTTGTTTGCCTGTGTTTGAATGTTAACATCTAACATCAGTTTGTCTAACAAATTATATTGTGCATTGTATATAACAACACAGTATCATATCTGTGGGGTACTTAGTCAAGCAAAAATTCTGATTCATTAAAAATTGGCTACTTTCCCAGAGGTAAGCCCAAACCCAGGACTAGAGTATATCAAATGAGGTGGGGCACATGGACGTATATCCCTCCACTGCTGCAGAACTAATTCTGTTTCCTCAGGAAGTATACATTTTTCAGTGAATCAGAATTTTTAGTTAATAAACAACCTGAGTGAATTGTTCGTTTTGTAATCTCATGGGTCATACATGAAGCAGACAATTGTTGTTTAAGGTACGTAGGTATGAAAATCTCTTACTATGTTAACACATATCCAGACATTTCTTTCATTCATTCATTCACTCATTTATTGTTTCCCACTGTGTAACATTGTAATGGTTGCTACCTGTATTGTCTTCTATTTATCCAGGTGTATTACTCTATTTTCTTATTTATAATTTTGCTCTGAAGCTGGATGTTTGTCTACTTCTGTCATATGATACTACAGCCATGACTTTCTGCATACTATCCCTCAACAACTGCCACAGTATCGAGGTCAGACTTTGATAGTGATGCTGTTGTTTGTCATACTGCACGCTACACGAGTCTTTCTATCACTTTTTGACTTTTGAGGTTTTATCACACAGCTTAGTACTGATTAACCATATCTTCTCTCCTCCGTTTATCTCTTGTGTCTCATATTCTGCAGTACTGTCCCTTGTGAACTATTTATTTATTTTCTTTTATTTTACTTATGCTTTGTTAACTAGGTTAGTCCCACTAGACCATTGTCCTCATTTCTGGGGAGACCAAAGGTGGTATTCATACTGACAAGGGGAAATTTGACATAGGCACCAGGGAACTTCCCTTTCTCTTTTCATTAAGGGCCATGGGATTTTTTACTTCCAACTGAGCTACCACCAACTCAGGCAGCTGGAACCTTAGTTTAATTTCTCATCCAAAGGGTAGATTATGCTCTTTTAATATGTTCTGCCAGCAAAAACATACTCACTGGTGGTTTGCTGTCCTAAAGGAGGTAGGTAATACTCTTATCCTAACATCATTTCTCCATTCTCAGTCAGTGTTTTGCAACAGTCTGTAATATTGTTTATCATAGTAGAATACTAGAGTATCATCCGAAGGGGTCTTTTTAAGACTAGCCATGCTTCCTAGTGAAGAATAAGAGTTTTGTGGGGGTATATACACTTGGGCATGGAGCTAATCATTTACAAGCTTCCTTTCTCTAATAAAGACACAAGTGTCAGACCAAGGATATATTTTATCATTCCCATCCATTGATACAAGTTTCACATGAATAAATGCAGAGATGAACTCTGCTTCACGTGGATGGGAAGCCTGTTTAAGAGAAGGGAGAACCTCTGAGATGCATGCCTCTTCCTCCAGCATGTCCTATTTATGTTGCAGGCAAGCTTTAGGTCCGTGGATCAGGTATTCCTGATAGTATTTGTTTTACAGATGTGCAACATGTCCATTAGAGCTGGGTAGGAGGGTGCTTTTTAGGCCAGAGATAGGTCACCTCTCAGTAGCCTGTAGGAGATTGAATATAAGGACAAAGCTTTAAAGCAGTCTGCATAGCACTTGTTTTTCACACCATGTATTCTTTTTGAAGAATCTCTGCGGACACTCCAGTTGTTGCATATGCCTAGCCAGGTACATACCAAAGGGGATATTTTACTCAATGACTGGTCTTATGAGAACAGAATACAATGGAACAATGACATGTTTGGATCTAGATGCCATACCCATGTTTATAAGTTGTGCAGCAGAGAATGATTGCCTCCCTACAGTAGATACATGATGGTCAAATGCCAAACCACTGTCTACATGCATTTCCAAATCCCTGACTGGGTGGCCATCTGTCTAAAAGATACTGTGATGCACTTTCTGGCATTGAGTTTTAGACTATGACTCTGGCACCAGTTAATAGTCTGTTTAAGGCCTTCTTGCAGGATATTTGTGTCTTGGGGGATTCAATGACTGCACCCAGTTCGCAGTCATCTGCAAATCTGATCATTCAAAGGTCCTTGACGTTAGCCGCGACCACATAGAAGTTAAATTCCAAATAGGAGTGACTCAACACTAAGCCCTGAGGCACCCCACTAATAAGTGGCCTTTTTATGGAGGAAGACTCCCCTGTTCTAACTTCTTGGGCCCTGTCTGTAAGCCAGCTGGCTATCCAGTGGGTGATGTAGGGGGTTATATCAAATTTATTGAGCTTTTCTATAATGACTGAGTGGGATATTGTGCCAAATGCCTTCGCCAGGTTGAGGTAGGCAATAGGCACCATTTTGCCTTCATCCATTGCTTTGGTAACCTTTTTGAAGAAGTTCAGCAAGCTGAGTATGAAAGACCTGCCCTTGACAAACTCAAACTGATTTGGATTCAATGTTTGTAGGTTACCTATGTTGTTATTTAGGATATCCATGATTATTATCCCCCCTGGCTTTGCATATCAGGTTAGTTAGGCTTATTGGCTGATAATTCTTTGGGTCCATGGATGGCCCATCCTTGTGCAGTGGAATAACTGCTGAAGTACTCCATTCGTATGGAGTGAAGCCAGTTTGGAAGATGTCATTAAATGCTGTTTCTAGTGGTCCCAACAGTTCATAGTTCATGCTATTAAGGAGGCATCTGGGGATATCATTAGGACCCATCTTTACAGCGTTCTTGGCCTTGGAGAGTTTCATAAGCACCTGCTCTCTAGTAATAGTTGGGGGAGTTACGGATGTCGGTATTTCCTGAGGGGCATCTGGAAGGAGGAATGTAAAATTGGAGCTAACTTTGTTGGCCAGGAGGTTTGCTACATCTTCCAGCTTCATATAAGTGGCACCATTTACAATCCATTTGGTACGCTACTATATATTGCCTTTCAGGTTATGGACATAGTGGAAGAAGTCTTTGTGATTGTCCTTGGCCTGGAGGGCTATGTTTTACCTCAAATTTGGCTTTGGTAGTCTTTATTAACCCCTTCAGTTGCTTGTTTAGATTGATGAGGGATTTTTTACTTTGTTGGGCATTGTATCTCCTAATTTTTGCCATGAATTTCCTTATTTTGTTATATAACCTATTGATATTGCCATTCCACCAGGGTAGCTTGTTTTTTTGAGTTGATCCTGTGCTTAATCTGGGTAGGTACAACTGTCTGTATAGATTCATAAGAGATTACTAGGCTAACAGCTTAAGAGTTCCTACAAGCCTAGCAATTCTTACCTGAATCATATCCAATTTTCAATCCCTAAAAGTTAGAGGATGGCTTAGGTTTGTGCCTATGCATTTGAATATTTTACAGACTGCCTCTGTCCATAAGGTACATGGGCACTACCCTAGGAGTGAATTTATGATTCCACATCCATTGATCCAAACTGTATTTGAAGAGGGTTGGGGAAGGACTCTGCTTTACTTGAAAAGGAAGCCTATTCCAGGGAATGGATAATCACTGAGAAACTTTTCTGTCTCTCTGGCATGTTTTGTTTGTGTCACAGACCAGGTTAGATCCCCAGATTTTGTGACCTTCCTACAGTTTGTCTTGTGACTGTGTGACAGTTCCATCTGGATTTGTGAGTGCCTTGTAGGTTAGGCATAGATCACCCCTTAATAGGCAGTAGGAGACAGAATAAAGGAATAAGGTTTTAGGCTATCAACACAGGACATGTTAACACTTTGTATTTTTTTTTTGTAAGGAAACTCTGAGGCCACTCCAGCTGTTGCAAGAGCTTGGTCAAGTACATGCCAAAAGGTGCATTGTACTCTCTTATTGGTCTGATGAGGGCTGAACACAGTGGGACTATATCTTCCTTGGATCTGAATGCCATGCCTTTACTTATAAGCTGTGCCACATAGAAGGACTTACTCACCTTTGTGGACATGGTGGTCAAAGTTCAGGCTACTATCCATTTGTGTACCTAGATCTCTCACCTCTGAGTCTACTCTTGGGGTGTGCTATTAATGTTGTAATTTGCAGGGGTATTTGACTTCCCAAAGGATATGATTATGCATTTTTGCATTGAGTTTTAGGCCATGGTTCTCGCACCAATCATTTCTACATCATTGTGGGATTCAGAGATTGCCCCCAACTTACAGTCATCAGCAAACCAAGACCTTCTACATTAGTCCTAACTTCAGAGAAGTATATTCTCAACAGGAGAGGTCCCAGCACTGAGCCCTGCGGTACCCCACTAGTAATTGGCCTCTTTCTGGATTTGGATTCAGCCACACTAACAGCATGTGCCTTGTCCATGAGCTATCTGATGACATAGGGATTTATCCCCAGTTTTGTGAGTTTATCTATAATACTCAAGTGCGGACTTATGTCAAATGTCTTAGCCAGGTCAAGGTAGGCAGCATGCACTGTTTTGTCCTCATAAATGGCCCTAGTGACTTTCTCAAAGAAGTCCACCAGACTGAGTAGGCATGTCCTGCCCTTGACAAAGCTAAACTGGGTTGGGTCCAATGTTTGGAGGTTTTTTATGTTGTTATTTATAAGTTGAATGATTATTCTTTCCATGGCCTTGCATATAGAATTAGTAAAACTTATGGGTCTTTAATTTCCTTAGCCTGTTGCTAGTCCTCTTTATGCAGAGGAATGACTTTTGCTGTCCTCCACTCCACAGGGACAAAGCCAGTCTGGAGACTGTGGTTAAAGAGATGCTAGAGGGCCCAATAGGTCCTGTTTCAAGCTATTTAACAGGCATCCTGGGATGTTGTCGGGACCCACCAAAGCCATGTTTTTTGCTTTATAGAGAGCAGTGGTAACCTGCTCTTTAGAGATAACTGGTAGAGGAATGGTGGGGGGTATTTCTTGGGTGGTAATGGGAAGTGATGGGGACGTAAAATTTGAGCTGAATTTATCAGCCAGCAGATTTGCTATATCTTCTGGCTGAGTATAGTTGCTGTTCACAACTAATTCTGCCCATTGTTGGGTGTTGTCTTTAAGATTGCGGGCATAACTAAAAATGCCTTATGGTTACTCTTAGCTTGGGAGGCTATTTTGCCTCAAAGTTTTCTTTTGAAGACTTGACTAGCCCCCAGTTTACTTATTTAGACTAATTACAGAATTTTTACTCCCTTATGCACAATCTGTCTTACTTTTACAGAGGATTTTCTTTCTTTTGTTGTACAACCTATTTATTCCAAGGGTCTATCAGGGTGGCTTGTTTTTGCAGTTTGTCCTACGCTTATTTCAGTCTGGTACTAGCAGTTCTGTGCAGTTGTTTATATGGTCATAGAGGGCATTTGTGTATGCCTCCACAGAGGCTTTTGTGTTTTCTTGGTTTGGGAGAGCTTGGAAACTAGCTATGCAACCACTTGCCTTAGAAAAGTTCTTAAAGGTTTTGTGATTAGATGGAGGTTCACGTTTTATATTTATTTCAAGGGAGACTGCTTTGTGATCTGATCTAACCAGTGAGGGCATCACACTTAGTGCTGGGGTTGGGGGTAGGGGGTTGCAACACTCTCACATATTTGTGAATACCAGGTCTAGGATATTTGTACCTGTAGTGAGAATGCAGACTAGCTGCTCCAGGCCGTTTGCACTGAAAAATTCTAGAAATATTTGAACCTCTATGTTAGTGGTCATGTATGCTTCCCAATTAATGGAGGGGTAGTTGAAATCACCCATGAGTATGGTATTGGGCTGAATGGTAAGTGATTCTAGTAAATTCAGATATGATGCATGGGTTTCCTGATTCATGGTGGGTGACCTGTAGCTAGCAAGGATATGGTAATGGATTTTTCCTCTGGTTAGTTGGACATGGAGTAGTTCAAGTATGTCAACACCTATGAACCTATTTCATGTCCAACTAACCATAGGCAGCATAGGAATCAGTTAATATGATTATAGGTTCATAGGTTCATACTAGGCTATCTGCCCGAGGGCATTTACAAGCCTAGCCCATCGTTTTGTGGCTTGCGCCACCCCTTTAGTATGGGGAACTATACCCATTATTTTGCTGTGCCTCTGTCGAGCAGTGACACTGAGGTTATCCCTGGGGTATATCTGTGATCTCCCATCCATTGGTCAAGATTTCTCTTGAACAAGGCCAGCGAGGTGCTCTGCCTCACATGTACCGGGATTTTGTTCCACAGCATAGGGAGTCTTTGGGTGATGAATCTATCCCTCCAGCACGTCCTATTAATAGCCGTGTCAAGGTTTAAGTCTCCCGCCCTTGTGGCTCTGATGGATCTAGATTTTTGAGGTGAAGCATATTCATCAAATCTGGGTTTGACATGGCCTTGTATGTTAGGCAAAGGTCACCTCTGAGCAAGCGGTAAGCGACTGAATAGAGCTGGAGTTCTTTCAGTCGGGCAGCATAGGACAGATTTTTGAGACCCTTTATCCTTTTGGTGAGGAACTTTTGTGGCCTCTCCAGCTGCTGCAAGTGTCGGGTCAGATACATTCCGAATGGGGCATTGTACTCAATCATTGGTCTGATGAGTGATGAGTAAAGGGAGACTATGACCTCCCTTGATCTAGATGAGAATCCCTTCATGATAAAGTGGGCAATGTAGAAGGTCTTCCTAACTACTTTAGCTACATGGGTGTCGAATGACAGACTACTATCAACCTGGGTCCCCAGGTCCCTGATAACTTCTTCTGTGCTCAGTGGATTGCCACCTATTTGGTAGCTAGGGGTAACCTTGTTTTTCCCGAAGGGTATGACTATGCATTTTTTGGCATTTAACTTTAGGCCGTGGCTCTGGCACCAGTTATCCGTTTCTGTGAGACCCTTCTGAAGGATATCTGTATCAGATGTGTTTTCTACTATGGCGCCCAGTTTGCAGTCATCTGCAAACTTTGTCAGCCATAACCCTCCTGTGTTTGCTTGTACTTTGGAAAAGTAGATGCCAAACAAGAGTGGGCCCAGGACTGAGCCCTGTGGGACACCACTTGTGACAGGCTTTGAGTCTGACATGGCGCCAGCAACTCTGACCCTGTGGGTTCTGTCACTCAGCCAGTTTGCAACCCATCTTGTGATGTATGGGTTGACATTTAAGCTGATGAGTTTTTCAATGATACCCGAGTGGGGTATTGTATCGAAGGCCTTAGCCAGATCGAGGTAGGCTGTATGGACTGCCTTTCCCTCATCAATGGCTTTGGTGACTGTTTCAAAAAGTCAACCAAGTTTAAAAGGCATGATCTGCCTTTGACAAAGCCAAACTGGGTTGGATCCAAAGTCTGCAAATTCCCTATGTCTTTATTTATGAGGTCCATTATGATCCTCTCCATGGCTTTGCAGATAAGGCTTGTCAAGCTAATGGGCCGGTAATTTCCAGGGTCGGTGGAGGCACCGCCTTTGTGAAGTGGTACCACAGTTGCAGTGCGCCACTCCTGGGTGCGTATCCAGAGGTAAGACTTTGATTAAACAGCTGTCCTAGCTGTGGGTTTAATTCCTCATTGAGTTCATGGAGCACACAGCCGGGGACACCATCAGGTCCCATGGATGCTGTGTTTTTGCTTTGGAGAGAGCAGTTCTCACTTGGGCGCTGGAGATGTTTGGGGGCTGCAATCGCTTTGGTATAGATATCTCTCCTTTTGGGGAGGGGAGAAGTTTGCACTGAACCTGTCACCCCGTATGTTGGCAATGTCTGTAGGATCAGTAATCTTCACATCATTTTGAACTAGCTCTGAGCATATCTGGGAGTTTCCTCCCAGGTTTCTAACATAGCTAAAGAAGGCCTTATGATTGTCTTTTGAGTCTTTAGCTATTTTTCTCTCGAAATTTGCTTTGGATGATTTTATGAGAGCTCTTAGTTTTTACTTATAGTGATCAAGGGTGTCTTACCTTTTAAGGATTTTGCTCTATCTTGTAGTAGCTTCCTCCTTTTGTTGTAGAGTTTGTTTATGGCTGGGGTCCACCAGACTGGACGCTTGCCTTTGGTACAAAGAGTCTTTGTTTTGCTTGGGATTGCCTTATCCATGCAGTCCTGCAGGTGCTGGTAGAAGGCATTTGTAAGTGATTCAGCGGCTTGAGTACTGTTTTCCGCCGCTCGGGGCCTTAAAGGAGACCACACTAGTCTTTAGAAGTGTGAAGTCGGCTTTTGAGAAGTTCTTTACTGTGGTCTTTTTATTTCAGGTGGGGTGGGATGAGGACCTCCAGCGAGATTAGTTTGTGGTCTGATCTCACCAGTGAGGGGTACACCTCCAGTGTTGAACATTGTGCTCCCATGTTCGTGATGATGAGATCAAGTATGTTATCTCCTCTTGTGGGGATGGTGACTAGTTGTTCCATGGCATTTGAGTTTATGAATTCCAGGAACTTTTGGGCTAGGGTGTTTGGGCTTGAGTAGTGTTCCCAGTCTATATTAGGGTAATTGAAGTCACCTAGTATGATGGTGTTTGGTGATACATTTATCCCTCTAGTGTTTTCAGGAAGGCCATGTGAGGTTCCTGAGTTTGTGAGGGTGGCCTGTAACATGCTACAATTTGCAGAGCAGTCTTGCCTATGGTTAATTGCACCTGGATGGTCTCCGATGCATCGTGCGTTGCCACCAGTCTTGAGGTGTGGGTGTCCTTGATGAATATGGATACCCCTCCTTTCTTGGTATTGTCCGGATTTTGGGGCGGAACGCATGATATGAGGTAAAACCTGATAGCGCTGGGGTGCTCTCAGGAGCCTTGAACCAGGTTTCTGACACAGCACAGACATCGATGTTCTCCATACTGAGAAGGGCCTCGAGTGCGTGCATTTTGAGATTTAGACTTCTGGCATTGAGCAGCATTACCCTTAGTTTTTTCCTTTTTGTGTTCTAGGGTGGTAGGTTTAGAATTTGAGCCTTGCCTAAAAAGGCACTATGGGGTGGCAAGAGCCTTTGCCAATATCCGGAATCCCAGGGTGACAGGTGCAAGCCGCCCCTTGAAGCAGCGTGGCTTGTCCAGCATGTCATCCCAGGCAGACAGACACTGGATCCCCTTTGAATGACACCAGTGTTTAAGCCAATTGTTAAAGCTGATCATCTTATCTCTGTATTGTGGCATCATTCTTGGTGAAGGTAGGATACTGCTCAAGGTCAGGGTCATACCTGCCTGGGCTACATAATCAGAGAGCTCCTCAATGTCTCTTTTCATGTAGTCCAAGGAGGTACGCCTCAGGTCGTTTACACCAGCGTGGACAATGACTGAGTCATATTTGTACCTGCTGTTGAGAGACCTGAGTGCTTGCGTTATGTGGCGGATTCTAGCGCCCGACAGGCAGCTTACTGTGACCTTCTCCTTACTCAGTCTGGTGAGCGGACGCCAGTGTGTCTGACTATGGAGTCACCAATGACTAGTGTGTCTGGCATTGTGTTTGGCCTTAAGGGCTGTGACTGTTTGACACTCTGACTGTGAGGTCTATGTGTTGCAGGTGTTGTGTTCTGAGGTGGTGGTTGTTTGGGTGTCTGCTTTGGTGGCCTCTGCTGTTTTGGTAGATTTTTGATCAGAGCCTCCGAGTATGTCTTTGTGTGTTTATGTGTATGATTTGAGGTTGTAATGGTACTATGTGAGACTGGGTCTACAGTGTGTGTGGTAACCTTCTCCTCCTGACTGGTCTTGCCAGTCCTATGTTGAGAGAGCTCAGCCTCCAGTTTGGCCGTATAGTTGCATCTCTCGCATGTATTTGTGTTTTGTGGGAGGAGGAGAGGGTTGTCTGTGTACATGAGGCAATTGTAACATTGCCTCAATATTCCCAGGTTAACCAGCTGAGCAGGAGAGGACACTAGCAACTGATCCCTCGACATGCTAGAAGGAATAGACAAAAAACTTTAAAAAGATTCCGGGGACGTGGGTGCCCGAGAAATGGGGGTTGCCTTTTTGGGGTACTATCTATGACAAGAGTGCCGTATCAAGGTAATAAGTACTGTAGGAGCAAGTGCTACGTTTAACAGATAGAGAATAGTCTACTTGGAGTCAAGTAGAGATGATCTTTTTAATTATAGGATAAGCTGATTAGATCAGTAGTATAGTTCAAGGAAGGTAGTTTTAAGGGAAAATTTGAAGAGTGGACTTTAGGTAGCCCGAATAGTTTAAACCTGCTTAGCCGCTGCTGCCCTAGTGTGCAACGGTAGCAACTCCACGCTAAATCGGGCTAAATCGCGCTAATGCGCGCTAAAGCGTGCTTTATAGCAGGGGGCTGGAAAAGACAGGAAATGACCCAAAATGGCCAATAAACTACAAGTTACTGCCTTAAACCACTCCTCTGAGGACAAATGAAGGAGTTATGGAAATGACCCCTAGTGGCCAATAAAACTACAGTTTCAAGTCAGTAACCACCTCTCCGGGGGGCAGGGAAGCTGCTCAATGTTAGTCACTGCCACTGATGAACACAGAGACCCTCCTTCAGCCCAAGCAAAAATGGCCTCACAGAAACTTTCAAACAGTTCAGGAACAGCAAGCCTGTAACTGAACTTTTAACTCTCAGAAAAGTGGGAAAAAGCAAGATTTTTTTTGTTTTGTTTTTACAGAGATAGCAGAGGTTCACAAGTAATATCAAGTTATAACAGTGCAGTAAATGACCCCACACAAGAGTGCTAGGTCAAGGACAGAAAATATGCAAGTTTTAAGAAAAAACGATTTAAAATTAAGTGCAAACAGGAAATTCAGCAAACAGCTTTTGGTTGTGCTCTAAATACAGCTACTAATACAGAAATCAAGTTTAACAAGCCAGAAAATGCTCAAGCTAGGCAGCTATGCAGAAAAACTTAACAAATAAACAGAGAAAAAATACTTAAAATCTCAAAAGTGGCTCCCTTCTTCTCTCAGCGTTTTTTCCTCTTGGAGGGTGCTTCACCAACAGCCAACAAGCCTGAAAAGACGCTCAAACCACGAGGCAACTAGGTTTTAAGAGAGGAAGATGAAGGAGTTATGGAAATGACCCCTTATGTAGTGTTTCTGTAAATGATTCACATTTGCAGAGGTGTTTTCAGGATTTGGGAGGACTTGAAATCTTTATCGTCTGAACTGAATAATAAAGGCATTATTCTAGAGAGGGTGCAATTTCCCACCATGTTTGTGAGGATCAGGTTAAGAATGTTTGCACCCCTAATGGGTGTACAGACTAACTGGGACAAGTCATTTACATTTTCAAAGTCCAGGAATCTTAGGGCATGCATATTAAGGGTTGTGTATGATTCCCAGATTATATTTAGGTAGTTAAAGTCATCCATGAGAATGATGTCATGTTAAATGGGGAGTGTCTCTAGTACATTTAAGTATGTATTATGGTTTTCCTGAGTCATAGAGGGGGACTTTGCAAGGTTATGGTGTGGGACTTTATCTAGTGTAATTTTGATGTGGAGAAGCTCAAGTGCATCCTACTGATGCATCAGCTTTGAGGTATGTTTGTTTTTAATGTAGAGACACGTCCTCCACTTTTTGTCCCTTCCTGTACAGTAGTTGGTCCACGTGTGTGGAAGGCACTGAAGACACTTGTCCCTTTCTTAAGCAGAAGGAGACAACTACAGGTATCTGATCGCACCCTTCTTGTGGTATCCCAGTTTCCTATAAAGCTAAGCCATTTTTTTGTACCAGTTTTTCATTCAATTATTAAAGACCTTGCTGCGGTTGATCCTGACATCCATTTTGCACTAGGAGGTAATAACTGTAAGAAAATTATGATGTCTGTTACTCAAGCAAACACCTTTCAGTTTTTCTTAACTCTTGATTTGATGTCCTTTTCCTGCTTCCTCACTATTGGGCTACGGATCTATCCCTTGGATCTGACATGGACACATTTTTTCAGACTTGGATCCTAGTCTCGAGTTCCTCTCTCAACCCATAATGCCCTACACTTTCTGTAACTTCTTCAGATCTTGTTTGCTGCCTAGCTGGTAAGACGCGGATTTCTGGTCTTGTTAGAATTTTTCCTTGGGAGATGATAAGTCAAACCTTTTCTTCATAATTTGTATTCTCATTTTATTTCTATTTCTATTCTGCTCCTGCCTGCAGACTCTCACAGGTGTTAGGGACTAAATTGTTGCTTTACCCTTCCTTCCTCCTTCCTCTCTCCAACCAGTTGGCACTTCTGCCTTCCGTACTCTATCGTGAGTTGTTAAAAAAAAGGTTTAATGTTTATATTTATATTTTACTCTCCTTTGTTGTTGTTCTTAGTGACAGGGTTGTTGTTTGTTAGGGTGTTTTGCTGTGTTTGTTTTTAATGGCTGTTACTTGTAGACTTTAAGTGGTGCGTGGAGTTACATTTTTTTGCATCATGTCTGATAAGCCAACTGGCTTCAAGACCTACTTGGAATGTGCGCATAAGATTCCCCATTCTGATGCACACAGTAAATGTGTGTACTGTTTAGGTCCATAACACCTGCGATCAGATTGTCTAATTTGTGAAGGATTTAATCCCTGAGCCATCGTTGATCACAGGAACAGACTCATACTACAAGGAACTTTACCTGCTTCATATTCATTGTCAGGGGCTCAACCCCCCTCCCCAGTTAGCCATTCTGGTCATCGGAGCTGAGGAAATGCTCCCATAAGACATCAAAAGCTTCCTCAGTGCCTCTGGCTAAGTCTGCAAAGGCCAAAAATACAAACTTGTTGAATCCAAGACCCATTTATGCCCCATCAGACCCAAAGCAATCCTCAGATCTGACAGGCACCACTACCATGACTGCCTCTCCTAGGCCATCCTCTTCCACCTCTGATCCAAAGACCTCAGATCTGAGCATTAAGACTCAAACTCCAGAGTTTGCCATCAGGGCAGTTTCCCTAACACTCCCCTCAAAACTTCTTTAAACCCCATCCAGACACTCCATGCCTACATCAGTTGCCTCCTCTAGGTCCTCCAGGAGTCTATTGGATGTTGATATGGACAGGGTGATGCAGAGGTTCTTCAAAACTTTATTCCAGATGGGGGTGTTGTCAGCTCCATTCCCAAATGGATTCATGACTGTCCTTGCTGCTCTGATGCAGTCTTCTTCTCTGATCTGACCAGCAATTTCAGAGTCTCAGGAGCCCAGGTACCCAAGAGAGTCAGCATCAGATCCAAGGCAGCTCCCTTCCTGTACTCTAACGGCTACCCTCACCAGCTCTGCTCCAATATTGTCAGATCAGAGTGGGTCTTGGATCCAGGATGTCAGCACCGGATCTGGGGGGAGGGGTTCAGTTCCTGGACCCGTCCCTTCCTCTTGGCCCTTAGGCCCTCAACAGCTCTGGTCCAATTCTGTCTGGAGACCACAGATCTGGGTTGGTTCCTGTCCATGCTTCTTCAACAGTTTTAGCTTTAAGGTAAATGGGGGAGTCTTGAGTGATGGACAGGTTTGGTAAATGCATTTATGCCTCAGCTATGTTTGCACTGAGATCGTTAAACTGCTTGGCACATTTCATTCGTTTGCAGTGAGATTTGCTTAAGGAGCTATCCAACTCTCTCGCAGAGACCATGTCGAATGAGGACTTCAAGAAAGTATCTCTCCAATTGGCTACTCTTGCTTCCATGACTAACTCTTCCATGAGGTTCATCTCCCATTCAGCGGAGGGTACCTCAAGGGCAGCCGGCTCAGGTATTGCAGTCAGAATGCATGCCTGAATGAGGCTTTGTGACTTTACAGAACCTTTCAAGGCATCCTTTGTCAATGCCCCTTTTGATAGCTTCTCTTGTTTGGGCCATCCATCAAAGAGACCCTTACCTACAGTGAGCAGTGATGTGGGGAACATTTATGAAATAATTAAGTATCATTGGCAAGTGTTACATACAGATCTGAAGCTGAGGAAAATATTAGGCACTGTACCTAATCTTGTATTTAGGAGGAATAAGAACTTGAAGGATATGCTTTGCCATGAACCCAAGAGTTATGCTAAGGGGAATCCATTGACAAGGAAGATGGGCATATATCCGTGCCATCAATGTAAAGCGTGTCGATATATTCTGCAGGCACATATGTTTACACACCCAAGGATGGGCAGACAATATATTTGTAATGGGTACGCTGACTGCAGAACTAAGAATTTAATCTACATAGCTGTATGTCAGAGATATGAATCATATTATGTGGGTAAGACTAACACTATGTTTAAAACAAGGATATTTCAACATATGTCAGATATTATGCATTTTAATGAGCATAATGCACTATCTCAACATGTGAGAATGAATCTGGGTCACAAATTTTTATTTATGGCAATACAGATGGTCATACCAACTGTAAGAGGAGGAGATTTATTTAATGATATGGAATGTGCAGAAACTAGATGGATTATAAGGCTTGGGGCTGATAAGCCACCAGGCATTAATGCTGTTATTCCTTTAAAACCTATCCTTAAGAAAAGGAGGGTAAATTACTGAAGCCTGATTGGCTGAAATGTTTTTTAAAAATGGTTTTTGCAGTATTTTTATGTTATATGATGAAGGGCATGTTAGCCTGAAAGCACTTATACAAGGTTTTATCATTGGTTTTATTGAATAAAAGATTGGTCCAGCTCTACGTGGAGTCTCCTGCCTTATAGTGTTTTTTGGACCTACAGTGAGCAGGAAGGAAAGACCCTGTCTACCATCAGGATCAGGTTTTCTACCCCTTAGCACACATTTTCCAGAAATCCATGAGGTGGTAAGAAGACTTGGTTTTGAAAGTCTCAAGGATCTTTTCAGTATCAATGCGGGGATTCTTCCTTCAGAGGCAGATAAGGAATTTTCAATGGTAAATGCTGCCCCAGAGGCAGAGGGCATCTGCAGAAGTAGGGCTTTAGTGACCCTTTCTCCGATAAACTCTATCAGCGCTCCTGAAGCAGTGCCCAGCTGTCTGTCTCTGGAGGCAGCCAGGGTTTGATTTTCCCTGCACCTAGGTACCTGTACCAATCTGACAACAAATTCCTGGGTGCTAAGCATAGCATCCAGAGGTTATTACATTCTCTTTTCCCTTCCACCTCCAGTGGAACAAAAGAAACTCCCTGATGTACAACCCAGTCAGAGGGAGCACGGAGTACTGGAAATTCAAAAATTGCTGCAAAAAAGAGTCATCCAAGAGGTCTCAACTGAACAAAGAGGATTCAGAACTTACTCCAGCTTCTTTTTAGTGCCAAAGAGAATGGGGGACCTAAGAGCCAATCTAGATCTGAGCAGTCTAAATCAATATGTAAAGAAGTCAAAGTTCTGGATGGTTATGGTTTAGTCCATTCTACAGCTGTTGTACAAGGACAATTGGATGTGCTTGATAGACCTTCAGGATGCATACTATCACATCAAAATAGACAGATGCTCTAGAATTCATCTGCACTTCAGGCTAGGAGCCAGTCATTACCAAGTCAGAGCTCTGCCCTTTGGACTTACCACAACCCCTAGAGTATTTACCAAATGTATGGCAGTAGTGGCAGCTCACCTGAGACAGAAAGGATTTCAGGTGTTTCCATATTTTGATGACTGGCTTCTAACTGCCTCAACCCAGCATCAACTACTTCAGGCCAGGGGACTATTTGTTCCAGATCTTCAGCTCTCTGGGCATTACTATAAATTTTAACAAATTGAACCTGTCTCCCATTCAGAGGTTGGAATTCTTCAGGGCCTTTCTAGATACAATGCACCAGATAGCTTTTTTGTCTCCTCATCGCACAACGTCCTTGAGAAAACAGGTATGGGGCATAATTTCTTTACCGTCTCCATCGGTGATACTCATTCTTCAAGCCCTGGGCTCTATATCAGCTGCCCTATCATCCTAGTCCCCTTAGCAAGATTATTTCTGCGAGTCCTTCAATGGACTTTGGCTGTTAAGTGGTTTATTCTTTACCAGCAATTATCTGCTTATATCAAATTAACTCCGATTTGCAGACAACATCTTCAATGGTGGAGTCATTCAGACAACCTGTTCCTGGGCAGGTTATTCCTTCTTCCTACCTCCGCAGCCACAGTGACCATGGATGCTTCCCAACTAGGGTGGGGAGGGCATTTTAAGGGAAAGATGCATAACAACATCCTAGAGATGACAGCAGTTATTCTAATGTTGCAAGCCTTTCAGGACAGCCTTCCCTTTGGGACGATTGCAATACACACTGATAACATATCAGTAGTCTGGTATGTCAGCAAACAAGGAGGAACCAGTTCTTACCTGTTATGCAGAGAGACCATGAGGGTTTGGGAATGGACAATATCTTCAGACCACTCTCTAGTTGCAACACATATACTGGGGAAAACCAACATTCTAGAAGACAAACTCAGCAGATCCATTTTGACCCCTCATGAGTGGTCCCTCAATCAGTCAGTGGCGAATCTGATTTTTGGCTATTGGGGCCAACCTTAGTGCAGCCTGTTTGCTTCTCCCCAAAACAACAAGTGCAGCAAGTACTTTGCACTGATCCCCCCTGGGGGATTCCCCAAGGGATGGTCCAGTTCACGAATGGCCCTCCGGTCTTCTTTATGCCTATCCCCCACTACCACTGATTTGATCCTGAAGTTTTTGCAGAAAGCCAGAAGGCTGAAAAGTTCAGTAATTCTCAATGCCCCCTACTGGCCTCATCAAGTATGGTTCCCCTTTCTCTGGTCTCATCTGAAATATCCCCCGTGGATTCTGGAGCCCATACAGGACCTCCAATCTCATCCATCAGGGAATCACCATCCCAGTCTATTCACCCTCAAACTGATTGCTTGGTATCTCCTTTTCCAGTAATTCTACAAAGGTCCAGGCTTGCTTCCCTGTTAGAGACATAGTTTTAGCTTACCAAAAAACTCTACTAAAAAGATGTAACAAAGCAAATGGAAAAGATTTGTCATTTGAGCATCCAAAGAGAATACTGATCCTTTCTCAGTCCCAGTTTCAGACAGCTTTCTCTTTCTTACTTCTCTCTTCAAGGATGTGGCTATTTTTTCCACTATAAAACTTCAGCTGGCAGTCATTTCCAATTTTCATGCAGGAGATGTTTCTGGCTCCCTTGCTATGCCTAAATTGTGTAAAGCTTTCACAAAAGGGCTTTTTATGCTTAGACCCCCAATAAAAGATCCTACTCCATCGTGGGATCTAACTATTATTCTTCAAGGACTAACTCAAAAACCCTTTGAACCAGTGAATGATTGTGAAAAAATTCCTTTCTTAGAAAACCATATTTTGTGGTAGCTGTCATGTCAGCAAGAAAAATTTCCGAACTCAAGGCCTTATCTTTGAAACTGCCTTACATAATTTTTCATAAAGACACAGTATTTCTTCATACCAATCCGTCTTTTACACCTAAGGTAGCCACAGAGACTAATATAAACCAGTCTATACAGTTGCCAGTCTCCTTTCCAAATTTTTTTAACAAGGGTGAATATAATTTGCATCTGCTTGAGTTCATAGACAACTGCGGTGCTACCCTCATAGAATAAAACAATGTAGAAAGTCTAACCAACTATTTGTTTCTTCCTCATCAAACTGTATAGGTCAAGCAGTCTCCAAAGTTACATTGGATAAATGGATTACTGACTGTATTTCACTAATTTATTCAAAAAATGGATTTAATTTGTCTCGCCCTTCTAAAGCCCATTCTATTAGATCTATGGCTACATCATCTGTTTTCTCCTCTAAAGCTTGATTAATGATATTTGTGCTGTATCCACTTGGTCAAAGACTCATACCTTTGTGTCACATTATAAATTGGACATAGTCTCCAGAAGTAGAGCTTCTTTTGGTTCGACAGTCCTCCGGCATATCCTTCCTTGAGGCCACCCGAGAGTAACGTATCTGGGAACTCTGACCTAATAGTGAAGAAGAATGAAAAGGACAACATCAGATTTAGAAATGATGTACTTACCATAACTTCACATCTGTGTTGTCCATTTTCATTCTTCCTCGCCTTCCCTCCCAGCCATGCCCCAGCCTATTGGCTCCTAGAGGACCTACTGGATTTATAGGAACTTTACATTCCTGGTTTGAGCCTCTGATTTTATTCTGTCTATATTGTCTCTTTATCCGGTAGACAATAAGACAGCAAATGATCTGAGGAAGCTACAGGGAGTGTAGGGCATTATGGGTAGAAGAAGCTCCAGACTAGGATCCAAGTCTGAAAAAAATGTGGCCAAGTAAACCAATAGTGAGGAAGAATGAAAATGGACAACATCGATGCCAAGTTATGGTAAGTTCATAACTTCTAATTCTGTTCTCCCCCCTCCCATGTCCCTGTCGGAGATCATTTATCTCAGTTTGCTGTACTCTTCTCTTCTCACGGCTCCTTTTCCATATCCATTAAACAAACTAGTGATACCCATTAAAGAAAGCTTTTTCCAATGCAGCCTTCATAATTATTTTGTTAATGTATTTTTTTATTCATTGATGTTTCAAATGTCAAATAAAGACTAATTTACCAAAAGGTAATATATAACGACAAGAAAACAAGTAATTATAACTATCAGATTTCTGAAACATAGGTGTAATTATTCACCCACTGCCATCAACATCCAGAACTGTGAAATTATGTGATATTATGTTTTTTTTTTATTTTCTTGTTTATGTTTGCTATTTCTTTCTGTTGCTATATTTGAAATCCTGTCACTGCATTGTCAAGCCATCTGCCTGCATCTTCAGAGCTGTAACACTAAAGTCCCATCTTCACTTAGGCTTAAATTAGTACACAGCAGGCAGACGGCACTTAAGGATTTCCAGTGATAGAAGATAAGCCTGCATGGTGTCAGACTCATTCTAGCTTGTCTGGGTATATCACATGGCGTTCCTGTCATACCTGAGAAATTAAGTGAATACAATGCTGAAAACAAAATGTCCACATGTATAACAAGCAGAGTAAATTGCTTATATAATAGATGAGGGAGCTGAGTCTTAAAGCAGATTCATCATTGTATACAGTTTTAGAAAGACGTAATTCAGGTTATAAGCACAATGGTTCTTTACACTTTCTAAGACGATGTAATATGCAATGTTTGGACCCCCACTTCATCCTTCGAGTGACAAATAAAATACATTGTGACTGTTCTTGTGTAAATATGCCACCAACAGCAATATAACCACAGATAACAGAGCACATTTTCTCTTTGCTGTCCCAACAGTCCTTGACATTTACTGAAGTTCATCAAATGTAGAGTGAATGATACATATCGTGAACTATTGTTCTACTAAGTTATGAGTGCCTGAAGTAAGTTGATTCAAAATTCTTCTTAAAGACTGGAGACTGTATACCTCCATTTAAATATAGCCTAGTCTGTGCCTTGACCTAAGTGGGGTAGGGTATATCTCTGTAGAAAGGAGCTTTTCAAGGCACATATTGTATATGGTGAAACAGATTTAGTAAAATGTGTTTTACCAACTAATATTGTATAGAATGTTGTGCTCCTCCAGTAAAATATTAAAGTCTGACTTAATTCTAACCAGAAAGAGACACTCATATATATGTCGCACTGGGTTCTGCCTTTGCTATTTGTCATTTTAGGTAAAAGCCTAATGTGCTGTCTGAAGTGACCTTGGGCTGCTTGGGAAACTTATCTACTCAAACTTTATTTATTTGAAAGTATGATTTTATGCATAAATCTTAACATGTGGTCAACCTCAGTTTATGTCTACGGACTTCTTTACCCAAGAGAACAACAGTGCTGTGAAATAACAAGAGTCAGACGTTGGGTTTTATATTCACATGCACAGGCTGGTTTCTTTTCTTGTGCTTTTTTTAACAGATATTTCTCTGCATTTGCTACTGGAATGCGTAACACATAAAACTAAGCTCACTAGGCCCTCGCAAAGATCAATCTGGGATGGAAAATCAGTACCAGTTCTCCTTCACAGTCACATATCCAGCCAGGAAAGTTTCTGAATCATACCACAGCACCCGTCATCTGTACTCCCACATAGTGGGCATCAGGCATCCAGTTTTATTTATTTATTTGTTTAGGTTTTGTTGACAGTGAAAGGAAGACTAGACAATGTTGCTTGCATTCAGACATTAATCCCTTTACCATGAGACAGGGATGAATGAAATCTACTGACCTGTAACCAGCTTACGCAGTTTATGGTATTTCTAATGAAAAACTTGTCTAAATACCAAAGAAATGCCCTTATTTTTAAGAAAATGTCATGGGAGCATTAACATTTGCATGAACAAGGCTCAAACTGGACAGACAGGACCACTATTTAACACCTCAGGAGTACAGCAGTCTCTTTATGCTACAGCGTACTGTCAGCAGTGTAATTTAGCCCATGTTCCTGTTGCTGGAATGAAACCCACATCCTTTCAATGCACTAATCTTTGATGCAGGCACGCAAGCTGTGGTACTCCTAACACTGTTAGTGATTGATTTTGTTTTTCAGAAACCCGTAAAATAAGTTACAAGCCTCTAAGTTATGGGCATGCTGGTGAAAGAAAACAAACATCAGCAATGTTCATACAGAAACAGAAAAAGGAAAGGCATGGTGAAAGAATAAAGGCATGGATGTGTCACACACATGCACGCACGCACGCACGCATGCACGCACACACACACGCACACACACACGCATACAGACACACACATATTGTCATGCAAAATACTGATAATAATTATTGTGATAATTAAGTAATTACTCCTCAGCAGCTGAAGGAATACAACCGTACTAAGCAGCTGAGCATGTAAAACTGAAGCAGGTGCTACACTGGTCTCCTCTTTTGTTGCAACAGATTGCTTCCATGTCTGGGTTCTGCTGTTTGCTGATATGATGGGAGATGGTCACAGGAAACTTCCCTGATGAGGCACTTGAGTTACTGCCACAAACAGAAGGGCAATGCATGAAACCACGCTCCATCAGCAACTAAATCCCATGTGAGATTATATGACTGTCACAGCATTTGGATGCGATAGTTCATATGTAAACAATAAAAATATAAAGTTGCATGGTCTCTTTCGCCAGATTTCACATAACATTTTAGGACATATCAAAGATGAATCCCATGATAGTTACATGGCCATTTTTAGTTGTGGGCACTTGAGCCCAGTGAATTCACCACTGTCATTTTCATTTGCTTACCTTGAATATCAGGGCTTGAATAAGTATATAATTAAGGCTTCCGATCTTATCTTGAAATGTTCCCTGCAAAAAGTATTCTATGTGAGTGACAACAACACACCATATTTCAGCTGCACCAAAAACTACTACATAGTCCCCTGACATGGGGGAAATTACATTTTAATCTCTCTGGGTGTGTCGTCATTCTATAGGGATTAAGCTAGACCTTCAGGTCACTATGATGAAAATGCCCCTGTTTGGCAAGGCTGCTGGTCAGTGTATTATTGGAAGGACCTAAACAGATATAGAAAAATGAAGAAAACCACTCTAAGTTATCTTTCACAATCTTTCACACCCTAACCAAGCTCCTGCAATATACCCACCACACAAATGTACAAGTCTGCTTATAATCCACTGCTACATAATTACTAATTTCTCTGTACCAGAGACTGATCTTCACATATAGGATACTAATCCATCTACACCATGAAGGTAAGTACCTACAGTTTTAACATTACTTTCTATGGGATTGTCAAAATGGACATAACTTCTACACACAACTAATATATGAAATTTAACTTGGAAAAAAAAAGATTTGCATATATCTTTTCAATTGTTAAGTGCATCTGGTTAAACAGCAGTCACCCACTGTCCACAATGCATCACAGGACATATTTGAACACATCCTATGTCTTCTGTAAATACCACCTCATCTAGCAGACTATTCCATTTATTTACCTCTCCTCCAATTAAATAAATAAATAGATTGCCCTCTAACACCCCCTCATAAAGCAACATTTTCTCAATTTCCAGTAAAGATCTCTTGTTATTGATTAACATTTTGAATCCACCATGTTACTGTGCCATCTGTGGGACACTGCACCATAACCTGTGTAATTATCAATGTACAACTACATTCGTGAAATAATGTCACATACAGCCCTTGAAATTACCTTGCAGAATGGAAATGTTCAATTACAGTGTCTTTAATGTGTGTATTCTGAGCAGCAGTCCACAAAATATGAAAAAACTGCCATAGATCTGAGGTTGTGTTTACTTTACAGAACGTACACTCACAACTTCACCAATTTTCAATATTTGAGATCTTTACTTTCACAATGCAGTCTGGAGGATCTTGCCTCATAAACAGTTGCACTGTTAGTAATGGGATCACTGAGTTGCCAGATGTGGACAATGAAACTGGTGCAAAGTCACAATAAGAAGATATGTCAGAGAGTGTTACAGAGATGAGGGGAGATGTCCCTTATACATAATTACAGATGTAGTACATGGGAGCAGGTAAAGCCCCATGGACTACAAAGAATTATGATCAGGTCTTTCGAATCATGACCTGAGATGTTTTGTGTTCTCAATATAGATGCCAAGATTCACCTCTCAAGTGAATTCTTGAAATCCATATCTCTACTGCATAATATTATAAAATCCTGGTTATGATCAGGGACCAGATCTTAATGTTATACATATATATATATATATATATATATATATATATATATATATATATATATGAGTACATAGGCAATAGTCAAAACACACTACTGCCGAACAGCAAAATATTGGCCACATTTGGTTGAATGCACAAAATCCCAAAATTAAATACTTTAGTTTCTTTTTTATTTGCAGATGAAGCTGTGTCCCCTCACTCCTGCTACTGTCATACAACAACTCCACAGTTGCACAACAGTGGGATAAATGGAAAACATCCTAAACCCCACTGTCAATATTTTTGCACTAAGTTAATGTTTGGCGACCCAAGAATGAATCACTTCTGTTGTACACAAAAAAATTGTACCAACAGTGATTTTCTGTGTAAGGTTCAACTGGCAAGTTAAAATTGATGAGCTGAAACATCATCCAGTGAGTATTCAATGATTCTTAGGTTTGTCTTCACAAATTCAGTCTCAACTACAAGACTACGCAGACGGGTATTTTTCACTTGATATTATATCTAAAAACTAGCACTTTACACTGTTAGGCCACCTTGTTTTTCTTTTCTAATGCAAGACTGCATGTTGCCATTGGCTTCTGGCAATGAGGAAAACCTTAACCATGATTAAATAGCAGCACGGGTGTCATAGAGCTGGCTTGAGGGAGAAGTATTTTAGTAATTAAAGACCTTCTGTTATGTTCCACAGAGAGTATACGTTAACAAATTATTCCAAGTTAGACCCCTAATGATGAATAAGGCAGTCGCTGGCAGCTCATATTTTTAATGTTTTATTCAGGTTGCCAGTAGCTAAGCTGTACCCCCCCCCCCCACACACACACACACACAAACACACACACACTCATAACAGTGACACTGGAACCCGGAACACTTCACAATAACGAAATACTGAAAGATCGGATTTCATATGACTGAGACCATATGATTGCACTTTCGGAATCTCAACATTGTGAATGGAGATCTGCATACAGCATGGAACTGGAGATTTCCCTTTTCCTCGCTGTAGTGCGATCTCGGAGTTGGAATATTTAAGCAGGGGGGTGCGGTGGGTGCAGGGGGGGCTTAACCCCCCCCTGCAATAATGTTGAGAAAGGTTTTTCTTTGTTGTTTTTGGAATTATTTTATGATGTTGAGTTTCCGAAAGTTCAGTCATATGGTCTCGGCCATATGAAATTCGATCTTTCGGAAATTCGGCTTTATAAAGTGAATCCCACTGGAACCATACAAACACATTATATGAAAACAGGCATACCTCTCAACTGTCCAGAATTTTGCAGAATGCCCAGATTTTCACCTCATATTTTTTGTCTGTTCCTCATAGAATTTGTGGTTTTCTTGCAAATCATTGAGGATTGAAGTCCCTAAATAATGACAGATGTTTGAATTTCAGAGTTCAGATCCTTCAGAAAATGCATGTTAGTGCAAAACCTGTTATTCTAGCAACTTTCTAATTTTGTAAGAGCAATATCTAAAATCTGTCTCTGATGCTGGGCCTTTGACCCACCTATTATTTTTGGTTTTGTCCAGGATTAATATGGAAACAGGTTGAGAGGTTTGAAAACAGTTAGCATACATGTTGCCACACACAGCTTCTATCATTTTTGTGTCTGCCCCTCATACCCAATATATTTAAGAATGCTAACCCTCAATACCTGTAGTCTCCACCAGAGGTCAGTGTGTTGTTAAACCACATGCTAACCCTCTACTTCTGAAAGAAGATAGGAGATCCCTAACCAATCAGTCACTTCCTCTCAAGTGTCCTCTCCCTTGGGTGATGCATAGGTAGAAATGTTCCCTGTTCCAGTGGATTATTAATGTTAGATCTGCATGTTTGCAACAAATCTTTTTTTTTTTCATCTGGTGGTGTCAAATGCATTAGTTTACTAAAGGTGATATTACTGACAGCAATATGTTAGCAATACATAACTGCATTGTATAACTCAATGGACCATTATTTTATCAGCAGTTAAAATATAATGTTATGTAACATGCCTAACACTATAGAGTATGAGTGAGTGATATTAATATTAAAATTCAGTTATAACAAGTGAAAATTGTAGTTGTACTACATGGCAGTCCATAGGCATGGCATTTTAGAAAGAACTACTTCCTGTTCTCTGACATGCTACAATTCCACAGTTAACCTTACCTTCCCAAACTCTTTGCAGATTATTTCAGGTTAGACTTACGTACAGTTAAATACATTTTATAAGGCTGCAGTCTTTTCAGCACTAAATATATTTTACCAAAACAGAGAAGAGTTAACCCTGGTCAAGATATAAACAATATTGGTACCCTAGGAAATGTATTGTCATTTAAATGTTTTCAATTCTGCACTCTAAGCAAGTCATTAATTGTTTTGTTTTAAATGCTTTTTTATACTTAATCATTAAATTTTATCAGGAGTTGCATGTTTTACCTGAGTATCCATTTTGTCATTGAATTTATTATATTGCTAAATATATACACATATATAAAATTTTTTTTTTTTTACTTATTTTAGACCACTACCATGAAAGTGAAGGGAGAGAAATGTGCAAGAGACATGAACTGTATGTCAGTTTTCGGGATTTGGAGTGGCTGGTAATATCTTAACTTTCAAGTTTTTTAAGCAACTGACTTTATATTATAGCATTTTATGTTTACCACATGTAGCAGAGACACAAGCTAAGAGTAAGAATTGCTTAAGTTATCTCAAACACCATATGCAGCATGTGATCTTCATGCCAAACATGCTTATGCAGTTTATGTACAATTTATGCACCTTCTGAAACAGACTGCATGACAATTATAGCAAACACCACATAATCTCACACAACTCACACAAAGCATTCATGACACCTTTCACAATTTGTACAATATCAGATAGAGGCCATAAACCTGGCTGCTGGGATATGTGTTTTTATCAGAGCTCAGGAGGAGGCAGCTGTTGCATTAAAATGAAAATATACTATTTTCAGAGAATATTTAAAACGCTAATTCAATGAGTAAACCAGCTTGTTGCATTTGATGTGCTATTGTCTTTTTAATGTTCTTTTATCCTGCATGTTGCACTAGTAATAAAGCTATACCTCAAATAGACAGGTTTGATACCTGACACATTTCTAGCCTGGATCCCTAAGGGTGAGACAGCCAATGTTTACAGACTAAGGCAGACAGAACCCAGAAACAATGGACACCAGGTTTCAGAAGAACCTGGAAACGCTGTTTCTTTCCTCCTGGTTTTCTCCCTGCCATTTTATCTTTCCTTGCAAAGGAGTTTATTCAGCAATACCATTTTGTTGATATGTCAAGTCAACAGCTGTGTCAGGTATCTGATAGAATGTCATATTATTTAGTGAACATGGAGTCATGGATATTATATGATGATCACATGTATCAGTGCATCTCATTCATTCATTCATAGGTCAGTGAATGAGAGAGTGAGTGTAGTGACTGGTGGATAATTGTGTTACTAATCAACCTACATGTCTGGGAACAAGTAGCTGGGTGGGAATGTGTGTTGTGAAGGAGGCACGCCTGCACTTGGAGGGGTAAACTGTGTGGGGTGCTGCGTGAATGGAGAGTAGGAATTTTCATGTTTAAAGAGGAGTTTTGTTCTCTGCTATATAAAGGCGTATCAAATAGAGGCCATAAACCTAGCTGCTAGAATATGTGTTTTTATCATAGCTCAAGATGAGGCAGTACATTCAGGTTTCAGATTGCCCTTTTTTGTAAGCACATATACACAGTGATATTTATCAGAGGGAACACTCTCCTCTGGCCAGTTACAGGTTTAACCAAAACCTCTGATGTGTAGGGCTGAGTCATTCTTTAAACAGGAGCACCAGTTCTAGACTGCATATATCCAGTTTGCCACTATGCTTGTATAGTCATTTAATAAGGGCAGCCAAGTACATTTATCAGTTTGACGCTTCTCAAGGAAGTTGTTACTGTCAAGTAAAGCATGGGGCTCCCAAAATTATGCTAGGAAGATCTTAAGGGGAAATAAAATATATAAGAAAAGCTACAATTAATGCAAACAGCAAGAATACACACCTGAAAAGAACATAATAGCAAACATACAGTGGAATGCAAAGCACAGCTTATATAGTTCCATGTTAAATCTCTTTAAATAACCTTTGCATTTTGCCTTTACAGTTCAGTATAACTGGTTAAAATGTTATGCCGTTGTTCTGTGTATCCACCCAATGAATTTACATGCCAGTCTTTAATTAGTGTGTGAAAAAAATGCATCTAATTGCTCTCTGATGTCAGATTTAGCTCACATTGTATATCTTTCTTTCTTTATATTTGTTTTCCAGTTGGATGACACCCTTTTTCCCTAGAAACAACTTTTAGACAAACATCGTATAAAAATAAAAAACACATGTTCACATCATCATCAGCCTTAAAAGTACATTGCCCAAGCATTACAAGTATAGAAAACAGATTTTTACATATAAAGGTGCAATATTGTACATGTGCCCCAAGTTCTTAAAAATCTATTTTTTTGGTTGACAAAAGGCTAAAAGCATTATAGGGCCAAACATCTGCAGCTATTAGCTGATCTAATAAAGTGATTTTTTTTTGTGAGTAAAAACAGTTGAACGACAAATTCAGGTAACAATCAAAGGCTATGGCTATATTTCAAAATGATGGCTAGGCCTATGGCTGTATTTCAAAATGACTCTCCTTGTAATGTCCCATGGAGTCAGTCATTGTAGTCGAGTATACACATACCTCTCAAATGCTACGGCTTAGGCATAGCACTATCATTTTAGCCCCCAGATTTAGCCTTGCTCATCCCAGATTTACTGATGTTTCTCATAAAGTCATAAGGGGTATACTTTGCTAAATAAATAAAATAAACCTACACAAAGATTGTCTATGGATAACTATGTAGCACCTAATATATATATATATATATATATCTTTCTGACTTTCTTCTATGAATTTTCAAGGCCACTGCTATTATTTTTAATGCTCAGAGGCTGAGAGGTATAAATCTACATGTGCCAGAGGAAGTGTCTGAATAAATGCATAAATTAAGAATGTTGCTAGGTTGTGAGTTACAAAAGAGGGTAGTCCGCTGAGTTGTAGGGGAGTTTGGCATCTTAATAATTTAGCACTCATTGAGTTGTCTCTTACAAATACTGGTTAAGTTTGGTAGAAAAAAGGCATATCTGCACCCTTACTGCTGAAATGTTTTGCTCACTCAGACTTTGAATTGTATCATAGCAAAAGAATGAGCCTTTTCCTAAGTTAAAATCTATTTTAATAAGAGCAATAAAGTACAGCTTTATTTACCAGGTAGTCCACTTTGCTTTTGACTCCAGTTTACTCAAAATGTTATTATACTGAGTGGGTCTGAGTTACCTGTGCAAAATCAGTGGTCATAGTTAAGGAAACTAACCCTTACTCCTGCAGCTCAGAGCAAATTGGAGAAGTCAGTACTAGTAGTACGGGTTCTCAGTCTTGTTGGCTGTTCCAAAATTGCCTTGTGAATTGTTTGCATCAGCCCATAAAACTTTCTAAGCCCCTTAAACATTTATGAGAGTTCTAGCATTCTCAGCTTTTATGGCAAATGTAGCTCTGAAAAATGTATTTAAAACATTTTGGATGCCATATAAACAGCACCAGATCAGTGATGTTGAATTAATCAACTGTTATATGAAGGGCGTTGTTACTTTCCTCATTCTTAGATTTTTTAAATTTGTCTCTCAAAAGACAGGGTTGCATTTTTTTTTGTTCTTTTGGTTTTTTTTTTGTTAATATAGAAAACAGATCAACAGGAAAGGTGGAGCTGTTGAAGCTCTAGACCTGGATGCCATACTGCAATGGGTTCCATGGGAAAAGTAATGAACAAATAAGCTTGTTATGAGTGTGCCTCTGATTGACATCATATCCTTTTAGGTATTTTCACCCCTGTGAGAAACATGCTGAGCTATAAGGGAGGGCAGGAGGGGTGGTGGTAGCAGGTAACCATGGAACATTTTTGAGCAGCCCTGCTCATGCCTTTCTCTCATTCAGCAATACTTTTCCAAATGTAATTAGTTATGTAATTGAAAATCTTACTGTCATATGAAAGGAGGGAAAAGGAAGTGCAACTGTAAAAAGCTTCCCCCATGTGCTATGTTATAAATGGTACTCCGCTTCAGACAGACATACTCATATGAAACCTGGGTACATATGTGAACAAGTGTCTCTCATTCAATCATCCTGCTTCAACCATAAATAGGAAACCTTGCAATCTGGACCAGTTAATTTATCCAAAGAAGTCATCCTACCATTGTACTCTTACCTTATTAGACCCATCATTGAATACAATTTGAATTTGGCATGTACAAATTCAAATATATTACTCAACTAGAAATGTTCCAAAGATTTTTAACCAAGAAAGTTAAAGACCTTAAATCCTTCAATTATTCCAGCACAACTCTCCATATTCTCAGAAGCCTAAAGGCTACTCTGAGGTGACCTATGGACCTATGTCTTGCCTTTTAAACCATGAAAGACCCAGTTCTATTTGACCTCCTAGTTCACAGATGATACCACTGTCGTAGATCTTGTCAGAAATTTGAGGAAACAGCCTACAGGGATGAAGTGGAGCATCTGATAGGTTGGTGCAACAGCAACAATCTGGCCTTAAATGTAAGCAAGACCAAATAATTAATAGTTGACTTTAGGAGGACTCAGGAAATACATCAACCTCTGTAAATTGGGGGGGGGGGGCAGTGGAAAGATTCAAAAACACCAAGTTCCTGGGGGTACACATCTCAGATGACCTGTCCTGGTCGACTCATATTAGCCACAGTGAAGAAGGCACAACAATGTCTGCACTTCCTACGGAAACTGAGAAAGGCAAACCTGTCTCAGTCCATCCTCAAAGCCTTCTACAGGCAGACCATCAAGAGCCTTCTCTCGAATGACATTATAGTTTGGTATGGTAACTGCAAAGCATCTGACCACAAGGCTCTCCTGGGGGTAGCGATGACAGTGGAAAAAGTCATTGGTTCCTCACTCCCATCCATGGATGTAATTCTGCACAAGACTCGGTGTGTGCGAAGGGCTACATCGATAATCAACTATCCCATTCACCGTGCCCATGACATGTACTTCCGCCTTTCCTTGGGCAGGCAGTACCACAGCTTACACTGCAAAACATCTAGACTAAATAGGAGGAGCTTCTTCCCTCTGTCCATAAGGCTGCTGAACTTGAATGCCAGGCATGAAAGTGAATAATCAGATCAATATGCCACTTGTGAAATCACTCTGGCAAATTGCTTCTTTAACTGGTGCAGTTAGCCTGATTTCTTATGCTATTACTTCCTGAATTTGCAATAGTCAGAAGTGAGCCACCACTCCAAACGTGCAATATGAACATCAGAATATATCATACTACAACTGATGAAGTTCAATATCTAAGCAATCACAATGTGAAGCCATAGTCTTTGCAATATCTATTAGTATAATATTGTCTAATGTCTTCTTGTCCAATTGTGGTAATTTATTGTGTTGTTAATATTTTAATTATTACTGTATGTGCATTAGTCTTACTGTCATTCAAACTATGTGTTCATTGTTATGTCTTGCATGGGGACCAAAGCAATGTCATTTTGTTCAGCTTGCACTGCTGTGTATATCTGATCCACAATAAAGTTTACTCTGACTTTGACTTTGACCTCCTATGTATTTCCAAAACCACTGTCTCTGCTAACACACTTGTTAGGAGCATAAATATACACCAATAAATAAACAAGACCCCTGGAGGGAAAGTTTCCTAACTGAGCATATTCCCAGCCTATGGAAAATATTACCAGTACAGGTCAAACAAAAACTATTTTGACTATCTTTAAGGCTAGTCTTGATGGTTGGATTCCTATCATCTTGTCTGTATTTTAATTGTTGAAGTAGTTTTGGAGAAAACCATGAGGTAGCCTTGCCTTTAAGTCTTTTTGTTATTATATGTGTAAGACTAAAGGAAATAGGAGTCTGTCCAGTTTTGCTTTCATGTGGTTATTAAAGTCTTTGTTAAAATCACTGAGTACGACTAGTTATATTGTTTGGTTATTAAAGTCGAGGTTAAAATCATTGAGTACGACTAGTTATACTGTTTTGCCTGCATATAAAGTACATCTAGCAGGTTTTCCAGAATTAGCAATGGACTAGGTGATGGGCTATATGTAGATACAAGCAATGCAGATTTTTGTGACATAACATATCATGATTTCATATTAGGACTTAATTAGGATCTTTATTACTTGATATGTTTTATCTGACGATAAGTTGGAATTGTGCTCTAAAATTAACACACCACCCTTGGTGAACGTTTCCTAACCAAGGGCTTTCAATGTTCTCTGATTAGGAACTTTGAAAGCCTTGGGAAGAAGAGCCCATCACAATATCAGATTATCTTGCTGTTGTCCTAACCTTGAAAATAATAGAAAGGATACCTTTAAAACACCAAAGGTTTAACACATCATTCAGTAATTTCCAATATTTTGTAGTGTAGTTCAGCTGTCAATTAGAAAAGTGAAGTAAGGCTGAACCGATAAAGCCTGTGGACATTTTAAACTTGTTGGAGGTCTTAAAGGACTCCATAATGTCTATTTTGCAACAATATACAGTTAATATTAAATAATGCAGATTATTCATGTGGAATGAATGGCAGTAGTGCATAGCACAGAAAAATGAGTTGAACGCTTGTGGTGATAAGAAAGTATTAGAGAAAACAGAGTTATTGAAAAGGGAACTGTCTAAAATAATTCAGTCAGAATTGAATTACAACTCTCATTTCCTCAAGCAAGGAGATTTTGAGGTCTCACCTAAAGCTCAGAAGTAGCTAGTGTTAAGATCAAGAATGGAGAGGGATAAACCTGGTCCCATGGTGGAGAGGGATAAAACCCTAAATGCACCCCGGTCAACCTATGTTTGAATCCCGCTGGATGGATAGGGTAGGGTAGGTTGGGAGTGAGCAGCTGATGATGGCCTGCTACCTAACATTTGAGTCTCCATTGGGGAGCAAATGGGGCCAAGGGCTCTTGCCCTGATGGGGAAATGAATGGGTCATTTGGGTGTAGGAAGGGGAGTCACTGGGCTAATCTTGAGGATCATAAAAAATAATAATCAGGATATGCATTTGGTAGAGGGGGATAAGAAGGATGTTGATTAGCTGAGGGCTGGTGTAAATATTGTATGTGTTTAGGGAATATTATTAGAGATTGTATTCAGTTTTGGCATTAACTAATAGCCTGTACTGACTAGGACCTCCCATGACAAGATCAAAGTTTTATTATTCAAGAAGATTGGATTCTCCCAAGAAGGGATTCAGAAAGGAAAAAAAAGATTTGTTTGCACCAATTTCTGAAGCTGGATTATTATCAGTAGTTAAGGGTCTTCATAAAGCTAAGACTGTGAACAGATGATATCCCTTCTGAACTATTTCAACTGGGGGAGAACAGCTTCTTGAAAGGTGTTCTAGAGATGAAAAAGATTGCATATTCAAAGCTTAAGGCCCTAATATCCACAATTTTAAAGGATGGAAATGACTCATTGCTGCCAGGTTCAGATTGCCCTACATCAGTAAGAAACAAAATTATAAAATCTTCACTGATATAGGAACATAGAAATAATACTAACCAAGTGTTCATAAGGGCCATAATATGCCTAGCCATTTTTCAAGCACTAAATAGTATTCACCTCTCAAATCAAGCAGGGCTGTGCATGATACTCTTGGTGTAAATTTGTGTCTACTCATCCAGTCATCAAGTCCAGCATTAAAGGTCATCAAAGCAGTACTTTGTTTGACCTGTACTGGTAACATATTCCATAGGCTGATATATCATTAGGAGCTTATCTAAGAAATTAACCCACATTTTTCTGTTACCAGGGATGAAACTCAGCAAACTAAACATGTAAAATTGCATCCCAAACCACTGGGCCATAACAATAGTAGTAGCATATAGATTATCATATAAGAGGTCCAAGTTAGTGTATATGGAACAATGTGGTGTCATTCCATGACAACATGTAATTGATAATATTTTTAAGACATTATTGATTATAAAGGAGTCTGTTAATCTTAAGTGTTCACTGATGGTAATTAGTTTAGTTGCAGAAATGGCCTTTGATAGCATGAGCTGGGAAGACTTGTTTCTGGAGCATCTTTTGGGATTTCGAAGCATTTTTCTTCAGTTAATTCAGAATATTTATAATGACTCTTTGGCTTAAGCACAAGTTAATCCAGAACACACTGCTGAGTTTTTCCTTTACATGGGTACCAAAAAGGGTTGGCCACATTCCTCCCCCATTCACCTTTTATTTAGAAACCCAGGATACTGCTATAAGGCAGTCAGCCTAGTTGGGGAATGAAAGTCAAGCTGACACAATTCACTAATGGTTTATTGGTATATCTAACTAAGCTAAAGAAAAAGCTGGCCTCTTTTTGATCTGTTGGGAAATTTGACATTTATTCTGCTATAAAATGAATATCTAAGTTCGAATTTAAATCCATCAAAAGGACTGAAATGAAGACGTCCCTTTTTATGGGGGAGTGTCCAGCTCCATTATCTGTGATACAATTAAATACTATTGGTTCAAGCATTAATACTGGCCACTTATGAACTAGTTTTGTTAAAGTGCCAGGGTTCCTTTAACAAATGGAAGATCTTACCATTAGATCTTGGACAGAAAATTTTAGCACTTCAAATGTTTATCCTACCACAGATACTACTGCATGTTTTCCAGGTTCTTACATTTAACTCACACCATGATTTTGTAGTAAGTTAAAAAGGCAAGCATAGTCATTTTTATGGAAAAATAGAAAATCTAAAGTCCCCTAGGACAAGATTACTGATCCATGAGATTGGAGTGGTCAGAGTGCCAGTGATTATAAATTGTATTAGAGAGTCACGTGCTTAAAAAAATTATGGTTTGAGGGTTATCCTCCGATGTTTAACTTCCTGAAAAGAGTTTGGGCAGGGGAGGGGGAGAATCAACTGATATTATTTTAGACAGATGGAAGGATTGAGCACTGATGCCTTTTGAGGTGATCTCAAATGCTCTACTCTGGCCTCTGAAAAGATTACAAATGAGTAAATGGGAGGATTTGTTAGTTCATACTGAGTGTACTTGAAAGAATATCCAGAACATTATCATTTTTTGTGTTGGACCAGGTCTAGTCAGAAAAAGTCATTTCATGCTACAATGTCAGGCTTTCCAGCGATTTCAAGAGGGGAATATATGATTTATAGGGGATTTGTTAGGTCACTGATATTCTTTTTCATGAGATACTCATCCACCTCAATGCTTCAGTTTTAGAACTACTCTTAGTAAAGACAGGAGGGGTTATGAACATGTAATTAGCAAGATTTGTGTAGTGTTGCAGACAGCACAGAGGTCTCTCATATCCAAATTGAGGGTTGGTCGATCTGCAATATTAATTCTTATGTATCAGAATCACTTCTGGAAAAATGTTTGCAAGGTACCAAGTTACACAATTAGGTTGAAAAAGTGTTGTTTTTTCATGGAGAGGTAGTTAGAAAGAAGTAATGGAATATTATGAGATTTACAAGTCAAGGTTTTATAAAAAAATGGCAACCCTGGATTTGACAACCTAACAATGATTATACAATTCAGTTTTATTCTTTACTCTAACAGCATGAGTACTTTGACTGAGAGATGTAAGAATGACAGAGCTAATCAGAGTTTTGTACACTTTGGCCTAAGTAAATATTGAAGTCAAAGATTGCATCCAAAACAAATTGTATGGATTTTTAGTCCAAACAGTTTTGGTCATCTATAAATAGACTCCTCTCCCCAGGAACATCCAAAACTCCCACCCCTCTCAATGCCGACCCAGATACTCCCCACCTCACTGCAAATGCGTTCAACTCTTTTTTTACTGACACTATTCTATCACTAGCTAAACAACTTAGCACTAATAACTCCAGCCCACCTATAAACCAAAGACACCCTTCAAATAACTTTAAAATACAACCTATTCCTACATCTTTCATCTCTAGACTTATCCACAAACTGAAGCCTTGTACCCCTTCTGCTGACAAGCTCCCTTCACTTTTTCTCCAAAAGCTGCCAAAGAAATTGCATATCCAGTATCTATACTTATAAACAGGACAATCCAAGAGGGAACCATCCCAGACATCTGGAAAATATCCCATATTATCCCTTTACATAAAGGTGGAAACTCCATTGAGTACTCAAACTATAGACCAATTGCCCTCCTTTCTCCCTTAGCAAAAATAATGGAAAAATGTATTCACCAACAACTTTTACAGCATCTCTCTCAAAACAACATAATAGCAAACTGTCAACACGGTTTCAGACCACATCACAGTACTACCACTGCTCTCCTATCATTTGTAGATACTATCAACAGGAACCGCAACAACAACCTTCTCTCTTCTGCTCTTTTCATTGACCTCTCTAAAGCTTTCGATATGGTCAACCACTCCATTTTAATTAACACTCTTACATCCCTCTCCTTTGATAATCTTGCCATTAACTGGTTTACATCCTACCTTGGCAATAGACAGCAAGCAGTTCGTTGGGAAAACCAAATTTCCTCACTCACACCCGTTTCCATCGGTGTACCTCAGGGCTCCATTCTAGGACCTCTTCTCTTCTCCCTGTTCATCAATGATCTTCACTTAGCAATTCCTCAATCTACCTGCATTCAATATGCAGATGACTCCACCCTTATCTGCTCTGCTTCATCTCCTAATGAACTTTCATCTATTACTCAAAATGTCTTCAACACTGTAGAAACTTGGTTCACCAGACGCAACCTCCTCCTCAATGCTAAAAAAACTAAACTTCTCCTTTTCTCTCCTAGCACTAGGTCCACCCCCTTGGACTTCACCATCTCCTCAAATAATGCCACTCTCATTGCTCCTGATCCAACAACAAAATTATTAGGAATAACAATTGATAACAACCTCTCCTTTGACCAGCATATCAACAACACCATTAAAACAGTCAATAGAAAAATAGGAAGCCTATATAGAATTAAACCTTTCCTAACATCATCATCCAGAGCCAAGATTGCCCACTCTCATCTTTTGTCTACTCTTCTTTATGCCTCACCAATTTTTACTAACCTTAAGAAAGCCAACCTTAACAAACTGGCTACTTGCTACAACAACATTGCCCGTTTTGCCACTAGTAACCCTTTTAGAACTCATCACTGTATTAACCTGAAACTTCTAGGCTGGCTTGAATTACAAAACCTTCTGTTAATCCCTCAACTCACTATTGCCCATAAAATCTTATACCAACCAAACAAAACCCTATTCTTTCTAAACTTTTAATCCCTTATAACAACCTAAACTCCCTTCGCTCATCCAGTAAACTTATGGCTACTATAACAAAGACTTATAATTCTGCCGGTGACTCTCTCTTCAATAATACTGTAGGAAGGAACTGGAATCTGCTTCCTAGCGACATAACACTTACTACATCTCTGCCTCTCTTTAAACACAAAATCAAAGATTACTTCCAAAGCCATTGGCTCTGTTCCTGTTCAAAACCTGACTAATCCTTTACCTCCTCTGCGCTTTCCTACTACTCTGCACTTTCCTACTACTTTACTTTCCTCTCTCTTTACTGTATCTGCTTCAGTCTACCTCCTTTTAGAGTATTTTGTTTCTTCTTTCCTCTATGCTAATCTCTCACAACTTTCCCTTCTCTTTTCTTATACTGCTTGCCTTCCTCCTCTCCTATTTTAGTGCTTCTCTTTCTCCTTCTGTTACTAAGATTAGTTCTTTAATATTATTAATCAATTTTGCTCTCTGTTTTGTGCCTTGTTCTTGATGTTATTTCAGCTACTTAATGTTATTTTTAGAAATGTGATACTCTCTTTGTATATATCTGTTACTGGGTACTATATTTTTTATTTGTCTTTTCATCTATGATGATTTTGTCCATTTGCTTGTCTATTGTAACGTTTTTTGTTCAAATTTATGTGGAGCTTTTCTCCCCGGGCCTCTACTGAAAATGGAAATGTATCCAGCTAGACTAGCCCGGTCAACAAATGTAAAATAAAATAAATAAATATGTTTTTTTAACCCAGTCTGTATATTTCTATTTGATCATGTTTTGAATTATTACCTTTATGTAAGTGTACTGAAATTCTTGCTATTTATATAATCTATTGTTTCATTATTAAACCAATGGTTATATAAATAAAAAAAATGTTTCTTTCTACCTAACAGGACTGGGTAATTGCACCACAAGGATACGCTGCATACTACTGCCATGGAGAATGTTCCTTCCCGCTGGACTCATGCATGAATGCAACTAACCACGCTATCCTACAGTCACTGGTCAGTATAAAACACAGTACAGCTAGCCTCAAATTCAAACAATAGCAAAAATATGCATGCGACCTGCAATGCAAAATGTGAAAATACAGCATGAGGTGTTTATCTTACACTGTGTTTTATGAAATGCAGCTATTCAAAGCTATTCAGAGCTGTGTAAAAGTTAAGTTTATTATTGCAGATTTCTCAGTCAGTAATGGATTCTCAAGGGTGGCCCACTTGCATAGAGATGATGTTTCTATTCACACCAATGGCTGTCAATCAAGTTTTGACTAGTGACCCCTGTGCTGAAAGGCTGATCAGAGGTGGCTAATAGAATACCAGTGGAAGTTGACCTTGTTTACCATCCTAGGGAAGAGAGGTTGTTGGATTTATCAGAACAGCACAGTGCCGCCTGGTGGATACAAAAGGTACAAAAGGCCTTGCCACTATGCTACCATACTGAGGCAGACAGACAAACAGACATATGTAGACACACACACACACACACACACACACACACACACACATATCCCCACATAAACATCAACCATGGCTGGAAAATGTCCATGCATTAAGCTACCATGAATAAGACTCATTCATTCTTTCATTCTCTGATACCCACTTAATCCATTTCAAGGTTACTAGGGAGCTAGAGCCTATCCTGATACTCAGTGAGTGCAAAGTGCAAGGAAGAGAAATGAAATCTGGATAGGACACCAGTCTGTTATAAGCTACAGACACAATTTCATAGCTAGGGCGGGAAAAAGAGGACAGCAGCTACCATAGGCACAAAGTGTTAGGGGGCACTAACAGCAGATTCTGATCACCCTTCAGTGAATTACGGCAGTGCCAGTATGGTATTTACAGTCTGACCTAAAGCGCTTTATTGCTCCATGTGTGGCATAAACTATAGCAACTACAATTTAAATGTAAAAATCTGCAGCAAGCATTTGCTGCAATTTAATAGGATGGAATTTTCCCCAGAACTTCAAACTGAAGAGCTTTAGCACAGTGAAGACTGTAGCAGCTGTTTGCTTGGGGTAGAGGAACATTTTTTTTTTTTTGCTCCTCAAGTCTGAGGAGAGGATCTTTTTTGATCCTCAACTTAGAGTTGGGGGTGGTACATCAAGGAATGGCACCAGTTTCCAGGTTAGCTAGCTACACTTCTGTGTAGACAAACACACATGTACGCACTCACACACACACACTATCATCTATAGGTGATTTGTAAGATCATCAATTCATCTACAGGATGTCTTTCGAATGGGAACAGAAACTGGGGCTTTCAGCAAAAAACACTTTGTCACAGGGAGAACTTGCAAACTCTAGTCAGAAAGTAACACAGCTGGGAATGGGAATGGAAAAACAGGTGCTGTGAGAACAGAAGTATTGCTACACCACTCTGCTGCATATGTACATGCAGAAACTTGCTAGGTTGTAGCACACACACAGAGAAGACCATGGATGGCAGTCATTAAAATACAGCTTCCATTATTTCCATGGTACAATAGCAAGCTCATCCCATCATCACATGCAGTGGGAAATTACAATAGTGGCAAAATGAGGGGCAGTGCAGAGCCTACAGCTTCAAGGGTACCCATGGCCAGCTAACAAATCAGTTTAATTTTAGAAACTCATTCATATATATATAGCATGACCTGTGGAATAAAAATTAAAAACATCACACTCCTGGATCCTTTTCCATGGATGGATGTACAGGAAGTAGCAAGCACAGATTCCACCCACACAATTCAGCTAGCAGCCAGTAATAGGAAGTAGTAGCTAGCAGCAGTTAAATGATTCAAGTAGGAATGGAGTCAAAGGAGAAAGATGATAATACAGTAGCTAGTAACAGTCAACTGCATTTAATGTGCACTTTGGAGATGATTCCAGCAGGAATGGAACCAGTAACAAGAAGAAGCTAGCAGCAGTGGAATGATTCAAGGAAGAATGGAGAATTGGAGATTGATTCAAGAGCGCTATTTCTCTAGGCACCGCACATGAAAGTGTGAGATCTCCCTCTTCCTTATATATGTGAGAAATAGTGTGTGTGTGTGTATATACACATGTGCATGTGTGTGTACATGCGTGTGCGTGTGTGTGTGTGTCTTGATTTTCAAATGTCAAGATTTATATAGTTCTGTCTACACATTTTCCAGATAGTTATTAGTTCTAGCTGTTTTATGCAGTTCTGTCCTGCTCACACATTTTGTTAAAACAGTCTGATTTGCATCAGTAGCAATGCCTGGTTAAGTGACTTGATCAAAGTCACACATTGGGCAAATAGAAGTAGAAAGAATCAAACACTGCAACCTTGACTACAGAAAGCACCTTATTAAGAGCATAGAGGCTTGACCATTTGCACTGACTGACAAACATTCACCCACTTTTTCATTTTCTGATAAATCACTGCAGGTTAAAGGTCGCTACAGTTTACAGTCTGTCAATAACATTAGTCATTAGAATTCTGCAGTTTTTGTGGCTCACAAAATGCATGTTGATGCAAAACCTGTTTTTCTGTTAACTTTTAAGTGAATTAGAGACATCTGTCTCCACTTTTGCCTTACATCTCTGATTTTGCCTCATATTTATTTCCTCCCACATTTCAAAGACATGTAGTAGGTGAACTGGACACTCTACTTTGGCCATAGGTGTGATTGTGCTTGCAAAAGTATGGTGTGGAAGAATTACCGCAACAGGGCTAGCCACCCAGCGGTGTAAACCTTAGCTCTAGATAAATGTCACAGTTGAAGCGACTCCCCTACCACATGTGCAAAAATGGGAAAAACGGTTATGGATGGATAGATTTATGCTCTATCCCTCATTAATGTCTTTTTTTCTGGTAAATTACAAAGGATTGCAGTCCACCTGTAATGCCACTACTTATAGTTTCGTAGCTTTTTATTGTTCAGAAAATGCATACCCATGCCACACTTATTGTTCTGCTAATGGTTTAAGTGATTTGGAGTATTTAAGGCTGTGTAATATTACTGTATTTGTGATTTTGGAGTTTCAATCAGTAGTTACTATAGAACATATATTAGAGTAAATAAATAAAGATGCCAAGAGTTAACCTCATCACCCTTAATCCATTGAAATATGTCTAATAATAAAGAAAACTGTGCACCTTTTTGTTTCAAAATTGCTGCTGCTGGCCATGTCAATTCCCCTGCTGTATTGTATGAAGATAATGAACCCAGGAGGTGCACAAACCATGCCATGTGAAGCACGTAAATAAAAATAAAGCACCTATACTCATTTTATTTAAAACTACCACAAGATGCCAACACACACACACATACATATAGGCATGCAGTTAGATAACAAGACCAGGAAATACGTTTAGTGACCAGTAAGAACATGCATTTCCCTTACAATGCAATATATTTTGTTTATTTAATAGCAGATCCTGAAATATTTTTTCTTCATTTTTGTTTTCCCATTTGTTTGAGTGGGCTACAGTTTTGTACTGTTTTCTTAGTGGTAGAGTACTAATCATAGGATTGTGGGATCATAGGAGGTTACTAGGCTAAGGACTCTAGGGCCATTACAAGCCTAGCCAAGTTTTATCCTTATTTCCACAATCAGCACCTATCAACCCTGTCCAAGAGGGACACAGATGGAACCCCTGGGGTGAATTTAGTTACCCATCTAATCGTCCAGATTGTGTTTGAAAGGGGACAATGAGGTGTTCTGCTTGACACGAAGCAGAAGTCTGTTCTAAAGGTGTGGTAACCTCTAGGATACAAATCTGTCCCTCCAACAGGTTCTATTAATGTCACATACCAGGCTAAGGCTATTAGAGCAAGTAACCCGTGTACCATTTGAATTACGGATATGCAGCATTTCCAATAAAGCAGGGTCAGAGATTGCCTTATATGCAAGGCAGAGGTCACCTCTGAGTAGACTGTATGAAACAGAATAAAGTGACAGTGATTTCAGATGATTCTCATAGGACAGATGCTGAAGAACTTGAATTTTCCTTGTAAGGAACCTTTGTATTCTCTCCAAATGCTGCAGGTGCTTGGAAAGGTACATATCAAAAGGGGCATTGTACTCCATTATTGGCCTGATGAGGGAAGACTACAGGGAAGTTATCACTTCTTTTTTTTTCTGGAGGCAATGGCCTTACTAATGAGAGGAGCAATACAGAATGTCCTTCTTACCAATGTGGAGACATGGTGATCAAAGTTAAGGTTGCTGTCAACCTGTGTGCCCAGGTCTCACCACTGAGTGTGTACTTAGGGTGTTGCTATTGATGTGGTAGTTAGCAGGAGCATCACTCTTACTGAAAGGGATAATAATACATTTTTTGCATTGAGTTTAAGGTCATGACTTTGGCACCAGTCACTTGTATGTGTAAAACCCTCTTGTAGGATGCCGATATTGTTTGGAGATTCTATGACCGCTCCCAGTTTGCAGTCATCAGCAAACTTTGTCAGCAACAGACCTTTAGTTTTAGCTCGCATTTCAGAGAAATAGATTCCAAACAGTAGAGGTGCCAGGACTGATCCCTGTCGAACACCACTGGTTAATGGTCTGCTGTTGGATGTGGATTCCCATATTTTGAATATATAGGTTCTATCACTGAGCCAGTTAGCGACCCATCTAATGATATAAGGGTTGATACCTAGCTAGGCGAGTTTGTCAATGAAGCCTAAGTGGGGGATAGTGTCAAAAGTCTTGCCTAAGTCTAGGTAGGCTGTATGCATAGATTTCCCCTCATCAGGGGCCTTGGTGGCTGTCTCAAAGAAGTCCATCAGGTTTAATAAGGATGTTCACCCTTTGACAAATCCAAACTGAGTAGGATCAAGTGTTTGAAGGTTGCCAATGTCTTTGTTGATTAGGTCCATGATGATTCTCACCATGGCCTTGCAGAAAAGGCTAGTCAGGTAAATTGAAGCAATATACAGGTTTTGTGATTAGGCTTTACTGTAGAGATTCAGATTTTACTCTAGGTTAGGTTATTTCACATCTTTTATTTATTTATTTATTTTGGCTGGCACCCCTGGCCATCAAGCTTTCCTTCCACTACTGCAATGAGTCATTCATTCCTCCAGGTCGGGGGTAGGGGGGGGTTCATCTGATGTGTTACTTCCTAACTCTCATCTTGGAGCCAGGAGTTGAGCATACAGTAGTGGTTCTGTCATCATGGAGAGGGGGGACTGGTAATTTTCTTGAAATCCATCCCCTGCATGCTAACATCAGTCTCAGCCTGAGTGAGCAGTGGAGACTAGCCTGAGAGAGAGAGAGTGTGTGTGTGTGTGTGTGTGTGTGTGTGTGTGTGTGTGTGTGTGTGTGTGTGTGTGTGTGTGTGTGTGTGTATGTGTGTGTGTGTGTGTGTGTGTGTGTGTGTGTGTGTGTGTACCCTACCCCAAGCCCTGAGAGTGTGTATACCCTACCCCAAGCCCTGAGAGTGTGTGTACCCTACCCTGAGTCCTGAGAGTGTCTGTGTACCCTTCCACAAGCCCTGAGTGGGTGTGTACCCTAACCCAAGCCCTGAGAGTGTTTTTATACCCTACACCAAGCCCTGAGAGTGTGTATACCCTACCCCAAGTCCTGAGAGTGTGTGCACCCTACCCTGAGTCCTGAGAGTGTGTGTGTACCCTTCCATGAGCACTGAGAGTGTGTATACCCTATCCCAAGTACTGAGAGTATGTGTATACCCTACCCCGAGCCCTGAGAGTGTGTGTACCCTACCCCAAGCCCCGAGAGTGTGTGTACCCTACTGTGAAGATATGTGAAGGCTGCCAGCCTAGCCAGATAGAATTTTGTAGATAATTCTGTCATTTGTAAATATTAATATACGCCACAGGTTTATTCTGTTAAATGGAAGAAAATGGTGTTAAATGTGGAACTGCAAAAATATAACAATAGTGCACTCTGCTGTAGGAAAGCTGATAAGTCAAGCATTGTGTAATTCTTTGATCACAAAACCCGGGACTGAGATGTCTGGATGAAGGAATTCTTGCTTTTGTTTTGAGGCTAGAGTTAATTGCTAGAATTTGCATGTATAATGCCTTTTATTGCTGTAACCTCCTGACCAGGTGCAAGATCAAAAGGGCTGTTACACTCTGAGCTTCTGTTAGCCCAGGAAACATAAAATAATGATGTAATCTGAAATGAGTCAGTGGTACTGAGCTTCTGTTAGCCCGGGAAACAGAAAATAATTATGTAATCTGAAATGAGTCAGTGGTACTGTGTTATCAATTTAAGGACAGAGAGACTCAGAGCAATTTGAATTTGTCTTGAGAACATCCAACATCACCAGCACTCTGCCTATGCTCTATAGGTAAGTTTAATTTAGAACTGTGTTTTCTCTTAGATATAGCGAGGAAATAGGAAGATTAGATTAGATTAGTGTTTTTTCTGTATTGATGTCAGAACTTTTCTACTGTATTATTTTAAGCATTTCTCTGTGATCTTTGAACTCTTGACTAGCACTGTGTAGTAAGAATTATTGTCTTGTGTTTTTATTATTTATTATTAAATATTTTTAAACCTTTCAACTGTGGCTGTTTTGTGTAGAGATAACTTAAGCTCTAGAGTACGTTGCATGTATATAGTAATACTGTCCAAGTCACTCCAATAAGCTTTGCTGTTCAGTCACACTTACCATTTGAATAATAATATTGCACAGTAATAATTGGACACCCTTTTTTAAAGGCATTTTTAGTAGCTGATATTAGTGGCTGGTGGCAGTAATTTCTATCTTATAGCCTGGCAGAAAAGGGTCACAGCTAGAGAACCCGTGCCAGGCTTCCCCAGGAATGTATGTGTGTTTGTATATAACTCATATCCCAAAGTGTGTATGTGTGTCAGCTACTTGGGCAGAGACACAAAGTACTGGTTGGACAGAGAGAGTGCTGGAGGTTTTAACTTGACCACTATGCTGAGATCTGGACCCTATAGCTGTGCCAGTGGGGAGTCTTATTGGGGATCTGGAGAGAAAGGGAGAAACCAGCCCCAGACTGACTATAATTTCTGTGTGCTCTTAAGGGAAATTGTACTTTACTGTGTGTGTATTTGTTATCCTCCCCTATGTGGACACCCCTCACTGGTGTTAGTGGTGAGGATTGAGGCTCCTTGATTGCTGGGCCAGTGCATGGGCATCACACCTAACCCAAGCCCTGAGAGTCTTTTTTTACCCTACCCCAAGCCCTGAGAATGTGTGTACCCTACCTGAGCCCTAACAGCGCCCTACCCCAAACCCTAAGAGTGGGTGTGTACTCTACCCCGAGCCTTGACTGTGTGTACCCTACCCCAAGCCCTGAGAGTGTATGTACCCTACGCCAAGCCCTGAGAGTGTGTATAACCTACCCCTAAGCCCTGAGAGTGTGTATACCCTACCCTGAGCCCTGAGAGTGTGTGTACCCTACCCCGAGTCCTGAGAGTGTGTATGTACCCTTACCCATGCCCTGAGAGTGTGGATACCCTACCCGAAGTACTGAGAGTATGTGTATACCCTACCCTGAGCCCTGAGAGTATGTATACCCTACCCCAAGCCCTGAGAGTGTTTTTATACCCTACCCCGAGTCTTGAGAGTGTGTATACCCTACCCCAAACCCTAAGAGTGTGTGTACCCTACCCTGAATCTTGAGAGTGTGTGTGTACCCTTCCATGAGCCCTGAGAGTATGTATACCCTACCCAAGTACTGAGAGTATGTGTATACCCTACCCCTAGCTCTGAGAGTGTGTGTACCCTACCCCAAGTCCTAAGAGTGTGTGTACCCTACCCCAAGCCCTGAGAATGTTCTTATACTCTACCCCAAGCCTTGAGAGTGTATATACCCTACCCCAAGCTCTGAGAGTTTGTGTATCCTATCCCGAGCCCTGAAAGTGTGTGTACCCTACCCCAAGCCCTGAGAGTGTGTGTACCCAACCCAAGCCATAACAACATGTGTACCCTACCCCAAGCCCTAAGAGTGTTTATACCCTACCCCAAGCCCTGAAAGTGTGTGTATACCCTACCCCAAGCCATACACTGTTGTTCTTATGCCCCAGTAGTCACAGACAGGGCTTTATTCCTGTACACCACCAGCAAGGCTATTTTAGGTTTCTTTTTGTATTTTTGGCTTGATTATTTCATTGGCTATTGCTTCTTTTCATTTATTTTCATTTCTTTTCATTACTTAAGGTGTGTGTTTTGCAGCAGGTTATCTCAGTTAATTTTGGGGGATTACTTTTACTGATATTTTATTGTTTTTTTTCTGTTGGTTGTAGTGGTGTTTTATGTAAGGATTTTTTAAACATGTTATATATTGTGCATTCAGAATTTATCAGAGAAGAGTGAGAGGGACTGGCTTAGTTTATTACAGCTTTTACTTAGAATTTTTATTTATTTATTTATTTATTTTTAGTGGGGAGATCTGTGTTTCTTTTTAGTGATTTTTGTTTTGCATTTGGATTCAATGGGTTTAAAAATTAGGTGAGGTAGGCAGAGTTATGTGTTGAGGTCATAAATCAATGTATGTTAGGCTCAGATCTATGTTCTGAATACTTAGAGAGTGTTTAGGTAGTTGTGTCAGGCTTGGTGAAGGTGATTAAGTACTTTATTCAAAATTATGATTGCCAGACAGCTCCACGGTCATGATGATGGCCTACAGTTCTTGTTTTAATAGTCATGTGTAACTTATTCACTTACTGGTGCTTTTTTTGTCCCCTGCTTGAAGAGTGTAACTCTGGCACTGACTTACTGTTACTGTTATTGGACTGCAGCATGGAGTTATTTTCCTTGCTGAGCTACCATTTTTCCCCCTAGGATTTTAACTGTATTCTTCAGTTCTTCTGCGTTTATTTAAATCTATTTATTTTGTAATTAGGATGCTGATTTCTTTTTTGTAGGGAGTTGGATGGACCTAGTTTAGGTTTTGTGATCATTCTTACTAGCATTTTATTTGACTTTCTTTGGAGATTAGGTAAATATTCTAGAGATTAGTTAAGTATCCTTTATAGCCGTTTCCTTTTAATGCATAACTTCTTTTAATATGCATTTTATTATATTTTGCACATTTTATTAGATGATGTGTAGGAAGGTAGAGTTTGGTTTCTGGCTGCTTATAATGTTCATATTTGTATGTGTTTTGTTTAATTACGTATACTAATGTAGTTGTGATGTTATTCTTTAGGTTACATTAATGGTCTTCTGCATTACATTCATGATGCTGCCTATGTATTATGTTATGCTTTTAAATACTGCATTTTTCACAGTGAGAGCTTGGGGGCGGCCATGGTGGTGCAGCGGTTAGTGTTGCCGCCTCACAGCAAGAGGTTCTCCGGTTCAATTCTCGTCTGGAGTGCCTTCTGTGTGGAGTCTGTATGTCCTCCCTGTGGTCGCGTGGGTTTTCTCCGGGTGCTCCGGTTTCCTCCCACATCCCAAAGACATGCAATAGATGAATTGGTCACTCTAAATTGGCCCTAGGTGTGAATGGGTGCATGTGTGTGCCTTCTGTGGAAGGTCAGACTCCGGACTGGCAACTCGACACTGTAAAACTCCACTGCCAATCATAAGTGGACAGATGATCAGCTGTGGCGACCCCTAACCGGGAAAAGCCGAAAGAAGAAGAAGAAGATTTTTCACAGTGAGAGCTACTTACTAGTAATGAATTAGATCCAGTACTTGGTTATGAGATGGTATGAGTGTACATGCATGTGTGCATGCATGCGCGCATGCATGTGTGTGTGTGTGTGTGTGTGTGTGTGCTAGAGAGAAAGACAGAGACACACACTCAATCATGTTCATACACACACACACACACACACACACACACACACACACACACATCCAGAAATACACAAACACACACACACACATATGCACATATACACACACTCAAAGCTGTAACACAATTATTATCACCTTTCCTATGATTAACAGTTATGGGCTCTGGAAGGAAAAAATAGATTTAATAGCAATATTTGTGAAAGAGAAGTTTAAAAAAAACAGCTATGAAGATCAAATCATACATCAAAGATTTTTTAATGAAAATGAAGAGTGTTTAACTGTAGAAGATATTTTTGTAACTTTAGATATAGAGTCTTTATAATTAATGATTCTGTCACATAACTCGCTTAATGATTTTGAGTATTATTTGGTAAAGCATTGCTTGATAAAAGATTTGAAGTAAGCAAGGCTAGACTTTTTATTTAAATATTGCCTGATAAGCAGTCATTTCTTTACATTTAATTTTCGTATTAAAAAAAAAGAATTGGGGATACCCATGGGTGCTACAATGGAACCCAGTTACATGAATATTTTTTATGTCCCAAATGGAAGAAAAATTCATTTAAAATTCTGATGTAATAAAACATATCGTTTTATGATACCTTTCGTGTCTGGAAGAGTAATTGTGGAGAAATTAAATGAATTTTGACTACAGTTGTAATGAGTATCTTAAATTTAAGATTTTTATGATGGGAATGACATCATTTTTAAGCAGTATAGTAATAAACACAGTAATACTTCTGAAACAAAAAATGTCAAAAAAGAAATTATGAATAATGGTTATTTAGGTTATTCTAACATGCATCCAAAGTTTTTTTCAAAATATGTTGTGAAGGGGCAAGTTACGACAAAAACTACAGTTAATCATGCCACATTTAAAGAAGAAAGTAGTGTTTTAGTGATGAGATTTAAAGAAACATGTTGCCCTATTATGATGATCGCTACCCGTATTGAAGAGTTATAGCCACAGTTATATTATGGGAGACAGCTTATATAAGTAAATCCCTAGCAGATGAAAGCAAGCAATCTTCCAACAATAAAGAAATATTAATAGTAGCAATAAAATAGTAAATAGTTATAAAAGTATTAGAAATGTTTGATGTGAGAAACTACAGTTTGTTAGTAAGATATGTAAACATTTTAAATGAATATTTTTGACAGAGAAAAATGAATATGTATTTTTATGTTAGTTTAAATGCTGATAGAGAAACTGTTCTGATAAAAGGGAATAAATATTTTGCACCTGCGTATTTTGCTTTCCATTCTAATTTTGTAGTGTGTGCTGCAGTTTGTTTAAGATGCTCAGTATTTTATGATGGCAAAATTGTCTATAAATTATAAAGTAGAATGTGTGACCATATGTATGCCCTGTTAACTGAAAATTAATTGAATATCTTATATAAACATTCAAAAGATTGCAATTGGCGAGGCACTTTTCATTTTTCAGTACTGGATTATGTCAAATCTGAATTGAAAGGGGGAGATGCTGTAAAAAAATTAGAATATAAAGAATATGTACAACAGATTAGGTTAGATGCTGGTGTCCAATGATGCTATGAATTTCAAACATGCGATTGAAGGAAAGAAATTTAAAACACTGGTTAGAGGTTTTGTATGCTGATGTCACTGTATTTTTTTAAATACTTATGTGGCACTTGGTACATAAGTCTTTTTAAAGAACAATTTGCTTACTACTGTGTGTCTTTTTATTGAAAGTCCACAGTTTTAGTTCCTTGCCTAGTATCCGTTTTATTTTACAAAATACTATTTTCACACTAATGGCTCTGTAACTTGTACAATTTGTATTATGCATATGACACATATATAAGAGGAAAATTAAAAGTGTCTATTTTGGATACTTACAAAAAGGTCTTGAGAAAGTAATATTTTTGTGTTTGCAGCTTTTGAACATGTGTTAGTGGCTCCCTCTGGTGTTTCAAAGAAAAAGTGTAATTTACAGTGCTTTCAATCTGTCAATATGAGTTACCTCTCATATGTAAATGTAGGCTAAATTGTAACTTTGATTTATTCAATACTATATATGCTTATAAAGCTTTCTGAATTCTCAGATGGAACGAACAATTGAAAAATCAGCCGAGTGCCTATGTTAATGTGGTGTCCAAGCTGGAACATGAATAATTGTATATGAATGAACATTTGCAGATTTTCTTTCTCATGCATTGAAATCTCGATGTATAAATATAAAACCCATTTTTTGATAAAGAGCTATTGCTTGAATTCATTGGACAATGATGGCAAATACTTTATTTCATTAGCAAATGCTGGGAAAGTCCAACTGGACACAGGTCCATTTTCAGCAGAGGCCCAGGGGAGATAAGCTCCAAAAACAGATAGAATACAAGGTAATTACATGGAACATTCGTTTAATTTCATGAGAGTTTCATTGCATACACAGAAGGAGATGAAACGTACAGTGTGGAATAAATTAAATTACCAATTCATACAATAATCAAACATTGAGGCATAGAGTATCAAAGAGGCAGTTTTTAGTATTCAGGAGACAGACTGTCTGTGAGTAGGTAGGGTACAGAGGTATTATCTTTTTAAGGGTTAGCCTGGTGAATGGCATTAGCATAGCCAATTATTCTGAAAAATGTTTTTTCAGGAGTTTTTTAAACTGAGTAGTGGAGGTTGTAGAGGTTGTTTGGCTGGGTAGAGTTTTCCATTTTTTGGCAATGGTGCTGGAAAAAAGGGATTTACCAGCATCATTTCTGTGCTTGATGACTATTATGAGGTTCTGGTTGCTGGATCTAAGAGTTTTAGTGGGGATGTGTGGTTGTATGAGTTCCTGTAGTGCAGGGTTTAGGTTGGGGAAGTAGTAGAGTTTGTGAGCAGTAGATAGTTGGTTGAGTAGTAGCATATGAGGTAGCTCCAACCAGTTGACCTGCTTAAGTGACAGACAGTGATGGGACCTATAAGAGGCTTTGGTAGCAAGTTTGGAGATTTTTTTGTAACAAGATTCCATTTTATTTAGGTCAGTTTGACGAAGATTAGTTAAGATGGGAGGGGCATAAAAAAGGATGGATAGGAGATGGGTCCTTGCAATGGTTGCTTTGGTGTTATTAGACATAAAGTGTTTATTCCTATAAAGGAGTCCGAGTTTTTTGTTAACTTTCTTGATGGTTTGAGCAAAAGGGATGTCAAATTTAAGATTGTTGTCACTTTCAACACCTAGCAGTTTTGTGTGTGTGGTAGGGGTGATTTAAATGTTGTCTTTGGATTTGATGGAGAAACTATCACTTAGGGGTGGTGGTTTTCCTGGGCCAAATATAATAAGTTTGTTTTTTTTTGGGATTGAGAAGAAGTTTGATATTGGTGAACCTTGTTTCTATGAGGGTAAAGTAGTTTTGGGTTAGGGGTTGAAGCTCATGTAGTGTGGAGGCGCAGCAAATAAGGGTGGTGTCATCTGCATATTGTACTACTGACACGAGGGTGAGGATAAAGTGGTGTGGTTAGTATATAGGGAGAACAGTACGGGAGCAAGAATATGTATAATTATGTATATTTAAATACTAGGCTCCTCGCTGTTGTTCTTTTGGGGGTACAGTAGACTGTATAGATTAATAACAGACTTTTTTGTTTATTATGCAGTTTCATCCTCTTCCATTTACATCTGGATTAGACTTTGCTGCTGCACAGAAATCTCTTTTCCTCTGCATATTATACTGAATAAACTGCTATGTCTGGGTGGGAGGAAAAGACCCACTCTTATTAATAGCCTATATAAATATTAGTAGCATTGTGTTGGCACTAAGCACCTCTGAAAACTGAATGAGTTTGCACGTGCCTGAGCAGAGTGTCACAAAGTAAAACATTGTAGAATGATTGCAATTTATTCCTACTGGTTCTGACAGAATAATATGTCATCTGAACTCATGGTCGTCTGCAATAATGAATAATGGTTATTTAGGTTATATTGAAAAATAATAAATATCAAGAAGAGCAGGAAATTATGCTGTTGAAATTCATTAAGTGGGCAGAACCCATGAGTAAATAGACCAGTATCATACAGGCAATGCAACTCTGGACCATCTGCAACATATGCCAGGACACGTATCTGCAAGTTACCAACCCATTCATCGTGGAAGATGGCATACTAGACAAGGGTGTGTTTCAACAGCCAGTTGTTGACACACCTATGATTTCCCAGTCTTCATCATCAAACTACATTTTACAGTTCTCTTGGACTTGTTTGACCCACCATGTAGCCAATGTGTGTGTAGCCACATACTTCACAACCAGGCACAGGGAACACCTATCATGAGTTGCTTTATTAGCACAGTCTGATTACAGGCCTGCATCTGTGCTATTGTGTGCATGCATAGTGCCATCAGATGATCCGCCACAGTTGATGTGTAGGCATGTGTTAACTACCTGGGTCACTGCACACTTAATAATCATGTGGCCTGGTGTGTAACCACATACAGTAAATACATTCAGAAATCAGATACAGTGTTAACATTTGATTTGGTTCTTCTCTGCACCATACCTTTGAAACAGGCATCATAGCACATGTATACATTGTAGATAATGCAGAATAACTAGGTCAAATAAGGTTACAGTATGAAATGTACTTGTAATATCATCAGTCCCCATGCAGCCTTAGCTGCTACATTTCAATGTAATTTTAAAGTGGAAAAGTGCATGCAGAGGCATAGCTAGGCTGAGGTGAATGGGGCAGCTGCCCAGGGTACAATTTAATAGGGGTGCAGTCTTCATTACTGGTGCATTTGTTCCATGAGGGATTGAATTGCATTTAGTTCATTATGATAATAATGATAATAATGTATTTCCAGTCAGAGCTTAAGTGTTCAGTGCTGCCTGTTACAACAAGCCACTTGTTACACTTACAGCAAGCGGTTTGCTGCAGATGTTTTTTTTTTGTCTTTCAACTTAACGTTGAGAGGGGCACCAGATTGGGAACTGTCTCTGGATGCCAAAAGGGTGAGTCACACTTCTGAGTGTATTTTATTTATTTTATTTATTTATTTATTTTACATTTGTTGACCGGGATAGTCCGTCTGGATTACATGTCCATTTTCAGCGGAGGCCCGGGGAGAAAAGCTCCACAGTGACAGTAATTAATACATAAAGATAATACAATTGATTACACTCATACAAAAGTAATAATATTCCAATAATAAACATTAAAAGAGTAAAAATATTATACAATAATGAATATGCAAAAAATCAACACAAGTTCCAGGGTACTAATTCTCCTATTGAGGACTAAACTTCTTTAGTTAAGAGGAGATGAGAAAAAGTATAACAAAAAGGAGGGGGCCCAAGGGGGAAGATCTATATGGAAAGGAGAAAGGATTAGTCAGGATTGGAGCACTGACAGAGCCAGTTTGTTCTTAAATGGAGATGTAGTTTTTTTTTGAAAGAATTAAGAGAGGTGTTACAGGTGAGGCTAGGAGGGAGGGAATTCCATATTTTTCCAATGGTATTGGTAAAGAGTGAGTCGCCTCCTACATTGTTGGCTTTGATTGTTTGAACTAGAAGTTTATTTGAGGAACGCAAACTACTGAGGTTATTGTAGGGTATGATTAGGTTATTCAGAGCTGGTGTTTTATCAGGTTGGTTCAGGATTTTAAATGCTTCTATAAGTTGGGTCTGTTTTAGAAGGTTAGGGTATTCAATCCAATCTAGGCTAATTAGGTTAATACAGTGATGTGTTCTGTAAGGCATTCCTGTGGCAAATCTGGCAATATTATTATAGCAGCGTTCTGGTTTATTTAGTTCAAATGTGTTGAGGTTAGTAAGTATGGGAGAGGCATATAGGAGGGTGGAGAGAAGATGTGAGCGGGCCAGTGTCGCTTTTGCTATAGGAGTTAGAAATGATTTGATCCGATAAAAAGATCCTAGTTTTTTGTTAACGTTTTTAATGGTCTGGTTAATATGTATATCAAATTTGAGTTTGTTGTCTATAGAGACTCCTAATAGTTTGGTATAGGGGTCTGGGGAGATGATAGTCCCATTTTTGGAGTAGATAGAAAAGGATAGAGGTGTGATCTTTTTCATGGGATGAAATAGTAGTAATTTTGTTTTGTTTGGATTCAGGATCAATTTACGTTCTAACAGCCAATTTTCTACTGATATAAAGCAGGACTGAGTTTTTGCTAGTAGGTTAACAGGGGATGTGTCGGAACAAATTAATGTGGAGTCATCTGCATATTGAATACAGATGGCTTCAGGGATGGCTTTATACAGGTCATTTGTGAAGATAGTAAAAAGGAGAGGCCCCAGTATTGATCCTTGGGGTACCCCTATGGTATTAGGTAAGAGTTTAGAGAGTTTTGATTGCCAGAGGACGGCTTGTTTCCTATCAGTGAGATAGCCTATAAACCAGTCTAGAGCTTGTTTATCAAGTTGTAGGTTATCTAGTGTACGATAGAGGATCTGGTGGTTCACCATATCAAAGGCCTTTGATAGGTCGAGGAACAGTGCTGAAGATATTTTTCTGTCATTTCTGTTGTGATTGATAGTATCGGTAAAAGAGAGAAGAGCAGTGGTAGTGCTGTGGTGGGGTCTAAAGCCATGTTGTGAGTTGGTTAGTAAATTGTTGTGGATAAGATAGTGAAGAAGTTGTTTGTGTATGCACTTCTCCATGATTTTGGCTAGTGGTGACAGTATAGCTATGGGCCTATAGTTTGATAGTTCGGTAGATAGGCCACCTTTGTGGAGAGGTATGACATGGGATATTTTCCATAAAGATGGTATTTTAGATTCTGTTATTGTTCTATTAATAAGTATCGAGATAGGGAGAGCAATGGCATCTGCTGCTATCTGTAGATATTCAGCCGAGTAGATCTGCAGAGAGTGTTGTTGGTTTTAGTTTCTTTAGTAAGGATCTTATAAAGGAGGTAGGGACGGGCTGAAATTTGAATGTGGATTGAGAATGTTGGGAGTTGTCTGTGTTTATAGTAGTGGTATCCGGTAGTTGATTAGCTAGGGATTGTATAATGTCAGTGAAGAAGTTGTTAAAGGAGTTGGCTACTTCTTCTGGGGTTTTGTCGCTTAGTTGTTTTGGGGTGGGTGTGGAGGATTTACCTGGGTGGAGAAGATTGTTCAATCCAGACCAGAATTTTTTAGGATTGTTTTGGTGTTTATTTTGTAGTTGGCAATAAAAATTTTTCTTGTCAGATAACGTTGCATTTTTGGTTTCATTTCTTAGTTGTTGGAATTTAATGCGGTCCGAGGTTAATTTGGTTGATCGCCATATGCTCCATGCTTTGTTTCTAAGTTTCATTAGAGAAGTGGTATTTTTTGTTAACCAGGCTGCAATTCTGTTTTTTACTCGAATTGATCTAATGGGGGCATGTGACTTAAGTATGGCTAGGAATGTTGTGTTAAAAAGAAGTACTGCTTCCTCTAAGGGGAGGTGTTTAAGGGGTGCCCAGTTAAATGATTGAAGTTCTACCAGAAATTTATTGAGGTCAAAATATTTCTTATTTCTGACTAGCCTATACATTGGTGGATTAGAGTCTATAGCCTTTGATTTCCTGATATAGGTGATGAGGTGGTCACTAAGGTTGTTTGGAAGGGTCCCTACTGTATATGTGTGTGGTTGACTATTGATGAGGATCCAGTCCAGGATGCTCTCTTTATCTTACTATTACCTATTCGGGTAGGGGAAGATATTAGTTGGTGAAATCCATGTAAGTTAATATGAGTAGTATTGGTTTCTGAGGAGCATTTAGTCCAGTCTATGTTAACATCTCCTAGGATAATGGTTTCTTGGGGATAGTTCTTTGATAGCCAGCTAAGGATGTGTTCTAGTGTGTCAGAGTTGTCTCCGGGGGGAATATAGGTCACAATTAGATTAATATTTTTGTCATTGTTTATTTTTAGTTTTAGTGCTATTATTTCAGCATTTGAAATTTGAGGTGGTTGAGGGGAGTTGATAGTGACATTCAGAGTGTTCTTATAGAGCACCGCAACGCCACCTCCTTTTTTAGACTGTCGATCATTTCTAAATATATTATAGCCTGGTGGTATTACCTCATTATCTTTGGTCCCTTGTTTTAGCCATGTTTCTGTTAGACACATTATATCAGGGAGGTACATTGCTATGAGGGCATGCATATCATGGACCTTCTTATTTAAGCTTCTTATGTTTAAGTGGTATATTTGAAGGGAATTTGGTGAGGTAAGTGGTTGGTTGTTTAGAGTTGTGGGGGGTGTGGGGCCTGGATTTGGATGGATATCCCCATCTATGATAATATTTTTTCTTATGTAGTCTAATAGTCTAATGAGTTTAAATAATAGTTTAAGTTCATGTTTGGATTTGGTGAATCTTGGGTTAAGTTTGAGGGGGTTATGGTGAGTGGGGTGGTATATTTTACTAGGCAGATGGGTAGTATGACTATGGAGACAGTTAGAGGGTGAGGAGGTACTAGTTTGGCTTCTGGGGTAATAAGAACCTGAGAGTGTCTGTCCTTCATATCTAGTTAGTAGGTAAAGTTTAATAATGAGAAGTAGGATACACAGTACAATTTTTTGCGTTAGTTTAGTTGTGATGGATATACTAGGCTTCATTTTCTTTGGGTAATAGAGTTCTGTATTAGATAACTTATTGGAGGGTGAATGGGAGGAGTTTTAAAGTCAAAGAACTGATTGGATAACGAGATAGAGGTAGGGGAGTGGTTAGTTGGTTATAAATTTAGCTATACTGGGGGCGGGTGGGATATGGGGGCAGGGCGGGGAGCGGAGCGAGCCCGAGCGGAGCGAGGGCGAGCGGAGCGGGGTTTCTTCCACCCCTAAGAGATGGTAAATTTTCAAATGTTTTAATGTTTATACCACTCTTTAATGTTTAGCGCTTGCCTCTTACGAGTGTCAGTGTTATACTATTGCAAGGCACTTCCAATTATGTTAAGTACCAAATTTTTTAACGCTAAGGTTAACTTTATAGGTTTAAATAGGGAGTTATTGCTGCTGCGTTCTGATCCCAGAGCGCTAGTGATCCCAGGGATTGCTTAAATACATTAGTCAGTGTATAGCATAGTATTGCCGTACGAGACCTTGTTGGGATCCTTTGGAAATGGGTGAACGTACTGTTCGCTGAGTTAAAAGTTGTTTTTGAAAGCACGGAATTATTTTTTCAGTAGGGGTTTAGTTTTAGTTCGCCAGGGTAAACACAGTGATACACCTAGAAACAGATAAAACAAAAAGCATATACAGGAATCAGGACTAGTCGCAAAAAGCAGATAAAGTCAAATATGCAGTTTCAAGTAAAAGTTCCAGGTTAATATCCCATTAGCGCTCCTTCACTTACTAAATAGCTAACATATGCATACAAGTTAACACTACTTAAAGAATAATATATGCTACATTTAGAACTTCTTCTAGTATGAAACAGTCACTTTGCTAGTCTGAAATAATATCATGATAGATAGCAGAATGTTAACACTGAAAGCACTGAGTTGCTCAAAACATGTTTATGCACGCTGCCTTCTAATTTCTAAAGCAACCACTTTTCAGTTGAAAGACGGTACCCTAATAAAACTACAATAGGTCCGTTAAGAGTCGCTAAGATATTCACAGAAATATGTTTAAATTAAAGTCAAACAATATAGCATACGAACCCTGTTATGGCGACTACCACCTGGGTTCAGGAACACAGCAGTGACTCATAAGCGGAGCGGGGTTTCTTCCACCCCTAAGAGATGGTAAATTTTCAAATGTTTTAATGTTTATACCACTCTTTAATGTTTAGCGCTTGCCTCTTACGAGTGTCAGTGTTATACTATTGCAAGGCACTTCCAATTATGTTAAGTACCACATTTTTTAACGCTAAGGTTAACTTTATAGGTTTAAATAGGGAGTTATTGCTGCTGCGTTCTGATCCCAGAGCTAGTGATCCCAGGGATTGCTTAAATACATTAGTCAGTGTATAGCATAGTATTGCCGTACGAGACCTTGTTGGGATCCTTTGGAAATGGGTGAACGTACTGTTCGCTGAGTTAAAAGTTGTTTTTGAAAGCACGGAATTATTTTTTCAGTAGGGGTTTAGTTTTAGTTCGCCAGGGTAAACACAGTGATACACCTAGAAACAGATAAAACAAAAAGCATATACAGGAATCAGGACTAGTCGCAAAAAGCAGATAAAGTCAAATATGCAGTTTCAAGTAAAAGTTCCAGGTTAATATCCCGTTAGCGCTCCTTCACTTACTAAATAGCTAACATATGCATACAAGTTAACACTACTTAAAGAATAATATATGCTACATTTAGAACTTCTTCTAGTATGAAACAGTCACTTTGCTAGTCTGAAATAATATCATGATAGATAGCAGAATGTTAACATTGAAAGCACTGAATTGCTCAAAACATGTTTATGCACGCTGCCTTCTAATTTCTAAAGCAACCACTTTTCAGTTGAAAGACGGTACCCTAATAAAACTACAATAGGTCCGCTAAGAGTCGCTAAGATATTCACAGAAATATGTTTAAATTAAAGTCAAACAATATAGCATACGAACCCTGTTATGGCGACTACCACCTGGGTTCAGGAACACAGCAATGACTCATAAGCGGAGCGGGGTTTCTTCCACCCCTAAGAGATGGTAAATTTTCAAATGTTTTAATGTTTATACCACTCTTTAATGTTTAGCGCTTGCCTCTTACGAGTGTCAGTGTTATACTATTGCAAGGCACTTCCAATTATGTTAAGTACCAAATTTTTTAACGCTAAGGTTAACTTTATAGGTTTAAATAGGGAGTTATTGCTGCTGCGTTCTGATCCCAGAGCGCTAGTGATCCCAGGGATTGCTTAAATACATTAGTCAGTGTATAGCATAGTATTGCCGTACGAGACCTTGTTGGGATCCTTTGGAAATGGGTGAACGTACTGTTCGCTGAGTTAAAAGTTGTTTTTGAAAGCATGGAATTATTTTTTCAGTAGGGGTTTAGTTTTAGTTCACCAGGGTAAACACAGTGATACACCTAGAAACAGATAAAACAAAAAGCATATACAGGAATCAGGACTAGTCGCAAAAAGCAGATAAAGTCAAATATGCAGTTTCAAGTAAAAGTTCCAGGTTAATATCCCGTTAGCGCTCCTTCACTTACTAAATAGCTAACATATGCATACAAGTTAACACTACTTAAAGAATAATATATGCTACATTTAGAACTTCTTCTAGTATGAAACAGTCACTTTGCTAGTCTGAAATAATATCATGATAGATAGCAGAATGTTAACATTGAAAGCACTGAGTTGCTCAAAACATGTTTATGCACGCTGCCTTCTAATTTCTAAAGCAACCACTTTTCAGTTGAAAGACGGTACCCTAATAAAACTACAATAGGTCCGCTAAGAGTCGCTAAGATATTCACAGAAATATGTTTAAATTAAAGTCAAACAATATAGCATACGAACCCTGTTATGGCGACTACCACCTGGGTTCAGGAACACAGCAGTGACTCATAAGCGGAGCGGGGTTTCTTCCACCCCTAAGAGATGGTAAATTTTCAAATGTTTTAATGTTTATACCACTCTTTAATGTTTAGCTTGCCTCTTACGAGTGTCAGTGTTATACTATTGCAAGGCACTTCCAATTATGTTAAGTACCACATTTTTTAACGCTAAGGTTAACTTTATAGGTTTAAATAGGGAGTTATTGCTGCTGCGTTCTGATCCCAGAGCGCTAGTGATCCCAGGGATTGCTTAAATACATTAGTCAGTGTATAGCATAGTATTGCCGTACGAGACCTTGTTGGGATCCTTTGGAAATGGGTGAACGTACTGTTCGCTGAGTTAAAAGTTGTTTTTGAAAGCACGGAATTATTTTTTCAGTAGGGGTTTAGTTTTAGTTCGCCAGGGTAAACACAGTGATACACCTAGAAACAGATAAAACAAAAAGCATATACAGGAATCAGGACTAGTCGCAAAAAGCAGATAAAGTCAAATATGCAGTTTCAAGTAAAAGTTCCAGGTTAATATCCCGTTAGCGCTCCTTCACTTACTAAATAGCTAACATATGCATACAAGTTAACACTACTTAAAGAATAATATATGCTACATTTAGAACTTCTTCTAGTATGAAACAGTCACTTTGCTAGTCTGAAATAATATCATGATAGATAGCAGAATGTTAACATTGAAAGCACTGAGTTGCTCAAAACATGTTTATGCACGCTGCCTTCTAATTTCTAAAGCAACCACTTTTCAGTTGAAAGACGGTACCCTAATAAAACTACAATAGGTCCGCTAAGAGTCGCTAAGATATTCGCAGAAATATGTTTAAATTAAAGTCAAACAATATAGCATACGAACCCTGTTATGGCGACTACCACCTGGGTTCAGGAACACAGCAGTGACTCATAAGAAATGGCAGTACACCTAGGTAACTTTGTAACTTCTCATACGTCAGAGGTATGAGCGGGGTTTCTTCCACCCCTAAGAGATGGTAAATTTTCAAATGTTTTAATGTTTATACCACTCTTTAATGTTTAGCGCTTGCCTCTTACGAGTGTCAGTGTTATACTATTGCAAGGCACTTCCAATTATGTTAAGTACCAAATTTTGTAACGCTAAGGTTAACTTTATAGGTTTAAATAGGGAGTTATTGCTGCTGCGTTCTGATCCCAGAGCGCTAGTGATCCCAGGGATTGCTTAAATACATTAGTCAGTGTATAGCATAGTATTGCCGTACGAGACCTTGTTGGGATCCTTTGGAAATGGGTGAACGTACTGTTCGCTGAGTTAAAAGTTGTTTTTGAAAGCACGGAATTATTTTTCAGTAGGGGTTTAGTTTTAGTTCGCCAGGGTAAACACAGTGATACACCTTGTTGGGATCCTTTGGAAATGGGTGAACGTACTGTTCGCTGAGTTAAAAGTTGTTTTTGAAAGCACGGAATTATTTTTTCAGTAGGGGTTTAGTTTTAGTTCGCCAGGGTAAACACAGTGATACACCTTGTTGGGATCCTTTGGAAATGGGTGAACGTACTGTTCGCTGAGTTAAAAGTTGTTTTTGAAAGCACGGAATTATTTTTTCAGTAGGGGTTTAGTTTTAGTTCGCCAGGGTAAACACAGTGATACACGAGACCTTGTTGGGATCCTTTGGAAATGGGTGAACGTACTGTTCGCTGAGTTAAAAGTTGTTTTTGAAAGCACGGAATTATTTTTTCAGTAGGGGTTTAGTTTTAGTTCGCCAGTGTAAACACAGTGATACACCTTGTTGGGATCCTTTGGAAATGGGTGAACGTACTGTTCGCTGAGTTAAAAGTTGTTTTTGAAAGCACGGAATTATTTTTTCAGTAGGGGTTTAGTTTTAGTTTGCCAGGGTAAACACAGTGATACACCTTCTTTCCAAGACGAGATCGCTGTAGTGAACCGATGTAATTTGCTGCAGCGTTTGACTAGTGCAAAATTGCAATCCATGTACACGACTCATTTTATTTCACTTTTCAATGATTGCATTAATCAGGCCTTCCTAAGAGCACTGTCATCCTCACTCCACGAAGAAAATATGAATGGTGCAGCAAAATGACGGCTTTGTTTGGGGATGGCGTGGATTTATCCATCAACAATTTAAAACTTAAGGTTACGATTTAGAATATGGAGCCCATATTAAGCAGAAAGCATCACTTTTTAGGCAACCAATTTACCATAAAAGCAGTAAAATGATAAACGTCAACATCTCAAGTGCACTTTGGACCAACTCTCAAACACCCAGCCAATCTCTCTTCAGCTGGTATCTCCTACTGTTTCCAAATCAGTTCCAAAAATAATAAACATAAACACTTGATCGCCAGAAAGTCTAAAAAAGTACATATGTGCTAAATAATTTAGTAGCATAATAGCCTGAAGCCGTCAGCTGTCATGCATAAAGCTGCTGCTGTCTGAACACTCTAATACCCACGTCCAGTGCTATGCGTCCCTTAAACTAACTTAAACATAGAAATATACCGAAGGCACCATCTTGTCTCTTTCTGTATGGCTCTGGCAATCCCAAATACAGCCAAATGTAATAGGAAATTCAAAAACAAACCATTCCAGTGTTTCTCCAGAATAATTAAACACTATAAAAACTTGTAAAGTCCTGCAACAAATTTAAATCTTACCAACTCTAAAGACTCTTAGGGAAATTCAATAAAGCTTACACGAAATTTTTCCTGTGTGTGCATCGTGCCTCAATGCACACATGGGTGCGAACAATTTTAGATTTAGTAAACTCCGTGTACAGCATGCATGCACGCGCACACACACACTCAACTAAGGAACCTTTTGTGTAATGCAAATTTTTGCTTAATTAGCTGAATGTTATATAAATTAACCAGGTGGAGTAATCCAACAACCCGTAATGCATCTGTGTAGACTCTGTGTCTGTGTAAGTAGTGTAAATTTCTACGTACAAGAGTCTACACTAAAATAAGAGGATGTAAAAGTCCACAAATATGAACATAATTCTCCTGAAAAGTTAAAATCCCATACACAAATGTCCAAATCATATACTGTGGATGTCTGAATACAGCAGGAATTATGTCAAAGTAATATATTTCTTTTTATTTTAAATTCCCAAACATTTGCACTATGCGCCTTATTGCCCAAACATGCTTAATATAAAAATAAAAAATAAAAATGTAAAAGAACACTATATAATGTACTGTAGACGTAAGTACTGTAAGACATTGTGTCAAGACTGCACAATTGTGCTTTCATGCTGTTAACCAGCTTACATGGCTATGAACCATGTTGCTTCTAGGCTGTCAGCATGAATATTATGCAAATGAGGGGTAAATGCCATAGATGTGTTGAACTGTAATAGGGAGCAACCGTATACAGATATCCACTTCGTGTAGGCTCCTACATGGTGTTTATATTCCCACTGGATATGGATGACATCACGGTGGTGTGTCATGTCACTTATAGGATTCTTTATGCTTAGTACACAAGTTTGCACAGCACGCTGCTTGCTGCAAACTGTTTGGGGGCAGCTCAGCTTGTTTGCACAACCAGACCACCCACATCCGAGTCATGAGGTATTCCGCTATAGATGGATGTATTCAATTAACAATATACAGTTGTGCATAGCTATGCTGTGCACTAAAGTAGGGCCTTTAAATCATATCAATTATATCCTAACCAGGTGAACTGCATCATAATTAGCCAATCTCACATGGTAGACCCACTCCAGAAATGTACAAAGTATGCATGCACCCTACATTCTGATTTTTCCTCAGTACTCTAAACCATTGGAGTAGAGACTTGGAAATTTTAACTGAGATAATGTTAGGGGCTTCTGCAGCTATTCTACATCTGTATGTGCTAGAAGCTGAAGTCAATGCTGCTGGTGCTGCTGACATTAGGCCTAGACTGAGAAGGAGAAGAGTGTTCAGGACCAGGGTAACCTTCCAGGAGCTACATGAGCTGGAGATTGTAGAGCACTACAGGGTGGACAGGGACATACTACAAGAACTCACTGAGCTCTGCTGCCCTCATCTCAGAGCCACAGCTAACAAGAAAGGAACCCATCCCAGTTGAAACTAAGGTATGTGTAGCCCTTAGGATACTAGCTATAAGTACTTTTCAAAGACCAACTGGGGACATGATGGGAGTGTCACAGGCATCTGCATCTGGGATACTCCACCAATTCCTGGATGCTATGGTCCCATATGGTAGTGAGCACATATCCTTTCCCCTTTCCCCTGAGATGAGGGCCAGCAATATGCAACAGTTCTACTGTGTAGCACACTACCCTGAAGTACTGAATGCCATACATTGCACTCATGTACACATCAAGGCACCACCTGGTGAGCAGGGTAGAATCTACTTTAACAACAAGGGATACTGCTCCGTCAACTGCCAAGTCATGTCCAATACCCAGGAGATTATCATGAATGTGTGTGCTGGCTACCCTATCAGTTATCACAACTCCCATATCCGGCACACATCACAGCTGTACCAGATGTTTGCTAGGGGGGAACATCCCACAGGGCCATTTACTGGGGGATTCTGGCTACATCCTGGAACTGTGGATGATAACTCCCATCAGAAATGCACACACACCCATGGAAAAACACCATAATGAGGCACACGCACAAACTAGGAACATCATAGTGGCTAAGACTTATTGAAAAGGTTGTAGACATGCGTCGCAGTGCACAAATGTGTAATTAATATGAGAAAGTGGTTGATAATAGTATAGCACACACAAAGTCAGTCTGTAAAACATGACTTATTGCTATTTTACATCCAAAATATCTGGATATCTTAAGATTAGAACCCTGAGCACCATCACACAAGCTGATGTCCCTGTAGGCAGATGTAGATGTGCTCTGTATGCCCTGGCTTTGACTAAGAGACAACGCATAGCACTTTCACTGACAACCTAGGGACTAACACCTTACATACATGCATATATTAAAATTGATGCCAGCCAGCTCACACATCCTGTACCTATCCATGTATTGGCTGTGTACTACTTGCATCAGACAGAGTCAGCTCTGAGCTACAATTGTGTCACCTGCTACATTTGCAAGGTAAGTCCTTAACCTACACAGTATTCTATTGGATTATTATGATATGTCATTGTAGCTATGGATCGGGTACATTATGCAGATAACTATAATGAGCTATTTGGACAGAAATTACATCCAAATGAGATTACAGATACCCATTCCACTATCATGTCTCCATATGCAATCACTAGGCCTCATGCATGGAATATTCATGCAGTTCCACTGCAACAGATTACTGGTACATCACTCAAGAGAGATGTTAGAAAGTGAGGTTAAATGATAGTCAGACTAGAGGGTATCCTAGCTGAACATGGGGTTTGTTCCCCCACCCATCAAAACACAGTGTCCCCTTGTAACTGCCATAACAGTAACTCAGCTATGCTATATGAGCATTACACACAGTCAGTTTGGCACACAGTCTCAGGACAGTAATATACAATTTGATCTTACATTGTATGTGTTAAGTAACTGAGGAATTGCAATGTAAATATTTATGCAGGTAATTGCATGATGAATGATCCCCTTTCTATCAAGCAGCTTCTGTGGCTCACGTGACTAAGGCAGTCAGCTTGTGTGATGGTGCTCAGGGTTCTAATCTTAAGATATCCAGATATTTTGAATGTAAAATAGCAATGTCATGTTTTACAGACTGTGACTTTGTGTGTGCTATACTACTATCAACCACTTTCTTATATTAATTACACATTTGTGCACTGCGACGCATGTCTACAACCTATTCAATAAGTCTTAGCCAGTTTGCGTGAAGCACAGCAGTGCAGAAACAGGGACAGAGGTTAGACTGTGTAACAAACGAAATCCCAACCTGGAGTACAGCTAGGTGTGGGCTGGAGTCAGTCTATGGAACAGTAAGTCTCTGATGTAAGCAATGCACATCCCACTTGCGCACTGCTTAGCAACACACAAACAGGTCCAAAAATGTCAATGTGCATCCCCGTACACTTAGTTAAGCAGAAGCTCAAATCTGTTGCTCCTCATGCAATTTATTTAAAAAAAAATTATAGACATATATATGTGCATGTATGTATGTACGTGGGTCTACTTCATATGATCGAAAGTTCATACGATCGACAAACTTTTCAGAGAGAGACCAAAACACCTAAAGCTCAAAATGCCGAAAACTCATTTGGTCGAAACTCATAACATCGATACATGACATTCAAAGCATTATGCCCTTTCCCCATTGTAGCATGACCCTGGAGTTAGAATAAATAGATAGGGGAGTGTGGGGGGCACAGCCCCCCACATTGGGGGGTGTCGGGGGCATAGCCCCCACATTATTTAGATACATATTGTCATCTATGTTATAACTATCCACGTGTCTTTGAAATTTACTATATATGTGGGGGGCCCCCACACCCCCCATTGTGGGGAGCTGTGCCCCACACCCCCTATCTATATATTCTACTCCAGGGTCACGCCACAGTAGGGAAAGGGCATAAATGCTTTAAATGCCATGTGTCGATGTTATGAGTTTTGACCAAATTAGTTTCCGGTGTTTTGAGCTTTAGGTGTTCTGGTCTGACTGAAATGTTTGTCGATCATATGAACTTTCGATCATATGAAGTAGACCCATGTATATATATATATATATATATATATATATATATATATATATATATATATATATATATATATATATACACACACACACACACACACACATATACATATCATACACAGATATATATATATATATATATATATATATATGTTTATATATATATATATATATATATTTGTGTATGTGTGTGTCTGTAGTGCCCAACATACACTAATCATAAAATCATAGACAGTAAAGCTGCACTAAGACACATATAATGTTGGACAAAAGACAAATAGCAAGGGCTCAACTTTAGATAATGTACTTACAAAATCTGGAGATGTACAGAATAACATGTGTTGCATTTGGAGGACTGTTGGGACATCTGAAGTTCAGATTTCTGTCACTTCATTTGTAAATTATGTCACATTTGACAACAAATGACAATATAGTGTGAATCACACATAAATATGAATCAAACCTGTGGACTTGCTGCAAACATCTGGAGAGTCGAAAGTTATAGTGCCCTACTATTCAAGACCATATGTCTCCCTAAGTCTGCATGTGGAAACCTTGAAAATGTATGGCACAGTATACGTATATGTACATATATTGTGAAGCCATGTTTGTATCTATGCCAGTAATAACACCGACATTCATACAGCCCCCTGTGCCTGCTGGATTTCACCACACATACATCAAGAACTGAAAACATTGTGTAGTGTATAATGTGCACTCACTCATGGACAGGGTAAATTGATTGTGACCATAGGTTTGCCCATCCAAATGCAAACACACAGATATGCTCAATACAGGTACTGTTGTCACATAGCTAGGCTACAAAACAGCTATCTGACTGTTAGGCTACCAGCTGCAGATGACAGTAAGACGCAATGTGACTCTGCAAACCTCCCAAGTTGTTCATTACAGGGCTTGGTTAGTTCCTCTATGATTACCTAACCTGCAGTCATTTATAAAACAGACATGAACCATGGCATGTGTGTTAAGCATTTTGTTCTGTAGTCTATAAATGTAGACAGGTAGGGGTTCTAATCTCACTCCAGCCCACTTGGTATGTACTTGTTTGTCTGTGCATATATCTACAGAACAAGTATGAATTCCGCAATGACATGGCTTTGCACTTCTTTGAGCCTTGCAGTTGATGCAGGCCTCCAAACTCTTAGCCTCTACAAGGCCTGCTGATGTCATCTACTATAAGATTACCTAAAGTCATGTTAATGTCACACTTCAGCCATGGTGTGTGTAATAAGTACTGCGTTCTGTATTTTGTAAACTTAGATAGGTAGGGGTTCTTTTCTCACTGCAGCTAACTTTTATGTGTATGTGTGTGTGCTGTTCTGTAACTGTAGATAGGTAGTGGTACTATTCTCACTGCAGCCAACATGATGTGTGTGGATGTTAGTCAGACCATTTTACATCAGCCTATGGGACGCTGTCCACTTCTCTTTAACCGACACTGCTAATGTCATTAGCAACAGATTATTGCCTGTGTATACATCACAAAAGGTCATGGTTATGCAGTAGCCTGACAGATGCATACATGTAAGATGTTTTTAAGTTTATGATGTCATTCTAAGGTAAATCAGTACCTGACAGTGTGGAATAAAATGGTGCATTGAGTATGCAGCTTTGCCAGCTATATGGCATTTGCTTGAACCAAAATCCTGTTATTAGGCAGGGTTGCAAGAGCAGACTTATAAATATGACAATGTACAACTCCACCAAAGTAAGAGTCATGCTGCTAAACTCTTGATGTTCACAATGTAACTCACACTCTTTGTAGGCACACTTTGCAGCAAAGATGTGGATGTCTGTGCATGCACAGAAAACTTGTTCAAGTTTGCATTAAGTACTTTGGCCTTGCAAGACTACAATGCCTTTCAAACAACCAGACAGCAAATGAAAGTTGTGTGAACTAATGTGGGACTACAGTTACATGTTCCAGGAACTAAAACGTACAGTATGACATACATAGGACATACTAGAAGGACAAGAACATCTCTGAAGGTGGACAGTCCCCTGCAGAAGGCCTCACATCCATGTCAAGCAGAGCACCTCCATTATTACCCTGTTGAAAGGCAGGCTGTATGAATTGCTTTGAAAATGCTATCTAACATGGATCACTGTCACTGTGGACATTGCTAGATAAACCTTGGACATCCATGTCACCTGTCATTGAACATTATATTGTTATGCAACAGCTATGCTCTCAATCACCATCAAGTCACTACCCTAGTCACATCCCATCAACCTCAGAACCCAAGGCATAATACATGCAAAATTGGACTGATTGGTCTAGTTGTTATTCAAGGCCTCTACCTGGAAAAGGCTACAAGAAGCCTACAGGCCCCTGCATCATCTGGGACAGGACTGTGGATCACCAAACAGGCTGTAGCCTGCTTCTTATCTTGGGATTGGTGCTAAAGCTTTGCATCTGGTGAGAGAAGAAGCAAAGGAGCACTGTATCCCAGCAGAGTGAAGCTGTGGTGAGACCAGCACTATTAGTAGCCAGGCAGTAGCCATTCATGCGACTCCCCTCTTTTCATCATTATTGACAAGCTAATTCTTTGTTTTCAGTAAGCATTGCTTGATCTGTGTGTAACTTCAGAATATCTGCCTATATACTTTATCCTCAAATTTTCAGAGTCTACTCGTTAGTTTCCCCAAGTGTTTGACAGTGTTCCGTACAGACTCAGATACAAATTCCCTCAGCAGCCCCAAATGCACTCTTTCAAGACAACACCCACATCAACACATAGAGCTACATCTCATGGAGGCTGTACCTTTATACCCATACAGCAAGCAACCACACAATCCAACATTCTAGTCATTGGAGACTCCATCGTGACACACACTGATGTACCTCTCAACAGGCTGAGTAAAGAGAAAGGCATGGTCAGTTGCTTATCAGGGGCTAGGATCCGCCGCATTATACACGCACTCATGTCTTTGAACCATAAGTACCAATATGACTTAGTCATAGCCATGTGGGAATACATGACCTGAAACATACTTCCCTCGATTATATGAAGAAAGACATCACAGAGCTCTTGGAATATGGGTCCCAGGCTGGTATGAGCCTAGCAGTGAGCAGTATTTCATCTTCTCCAAGGATGATGCCACAATATGAACAAAGATGATTGACTTTAATAATTGGCTTAGTTTCTGGAGTCATTCTAAGGTACTGCAATATTAGTCAGCATGGGAAGGAGATAGTCAACAGACAATGCTGCTTTGGCAGGGATGGTCTGCACCTCTCCCCTCTAGGCTTTCAAATATTAGATAAAACATTGTCTTCCCCATAGTGCCTTTTTTAGGCAAATAAGTCAAAACCAAGAAAATCTGAAGATGTTACTGCTCAATGCTAGGAGTCTACACCAAAACATCTAGTGCCTAGAAGCTCTCTTCACCCTAGAGGATGCTGACTTTGTGCGGTCACTAAGACATGGCTTAAAGCCACGGACAGCAAACCAACAGTGCAAGGTTATAATGCCTTCCACACATTTAGACCAGCTACATCTCAGGCAGGGACTAAAGGTGGAGGTGTTTCTATTTATTCAAAACTAAATGTACTTCAATGCTGGCCAAACAGGACAATGCACATGAGCTGCTCCATATTCAAATCACTAGAGGCAAAATCCAATACTAGTTCCTTGCAAGTTATAGGACCTTCTCTATGACCCAGGAAACCCATACCATGTATGTAAACGTATTAGAAACACTAACCATACAACCCAATAACATATTCATGGGTGACTTTAATTACCCCACTATTAACTGGGAACCCTATATGACATCAAATGTACATGTACAGAGATTCCTGGATTTTGTAAGCACAAACTCCCTGGACCAGATAGTCAATACACCAACCAGAGTGCAACTATACTGGATCTGGTCCTCACTAATATGGGAGAGTGAGGCACAACCTCTACTGTAATGTCTTCCCTGGTAAGGTCAGCCCACAAAATGGTCTCCTTTGAAGTTAAAAAAAACCCAACTAAACATGGAAGATTCAGGAACTACTCTAAGGCTAACTTCCTGCTATTAAGTGATAACCTGGCAAAATTTCAAGCTCCCATAAACCCTGAGAACACTGCGGCCTATGCAAAAGTGTTCACAGAAACCCTGTACAAGCACGTTAATAGCTGCATAGAGGCAGCTGTACCCATCAGGAAGAAGTACATGATTAACTCAAAACCAAGCCACCCTTTTGGTATCACAGAATCAATAGGCTTTATAACAGAAGGAAGAAGATTGTGGCAAAACTTAGGATGAGCAACACACAGCAGGATAAAAGCATTCTCATCAAACTAAAGAAAAATCTCAGGGACACATAAAGTCTAACACATCCAAATTTGAGGTAAGTTTGGCCTCCCAGGCCAAGAACAACCACAAAGCATACTTTAGCTATGTCTGCATCCTCAAAGGCAATACACAATTGTGTGTACAGCTCATTGTAAATGGAGTCACCTATGATGAGCCAGAGGATATAGCAAACTCCCTGGCTGATAAATTCAGCTCCAACTTCACCCCGTCTCCCCCTCAACCTTCCCTCAGAAAATGCCATCAAATATAACTCCCCCTACTATCACTAGGAAACAGGTCCTTAATGCTGTCCCTAAGACCAAGAATACTGCATCAATGGGCCCAGACAATATCCCAGGATGCCTTCTAAATAGCATGAAACATGACCTATCAGGGCCTTTGGAATTACTATTTAACTGTAGCCTCCAAACAGGCTTTGTGCCTCATGAATGGAGAACAGCAACAGTCATCCCTCTGCACAAAAGTGGGCCATCGACAGACCCGGGAAACTAAACTAATGTCCTCTGGCTTTTCCCAGTTAGGGGTCGCCACAGCAGAACTCCAGTCCACTAATGATTGGCAGAGGATTTTTAAGGTGCCAGCGCGATACCCAGCCTTCAAAGAAGGCACACCCATTCACGCACGCACCTACCACCACCACGGTCATCTACAGACCTGGGAAACTACAGAATCATAAGTCTCACTAATCTTATATGTAAAGCCATGGAAAGAATTATTATGGAAATGAAAAACAGAGATACAGTACACTTCAAGGCACTGAACTCAACCCAGTTTGGTTTTGTCGAGGGCCGTACCTCTCAACTGTACCAAATTCCTTGGTAAATGCTGTTTTTGAGGGCAAAATATTGGGGTGCCACAAATTCCCGAGTGGCCCCTTTAATTTCCGAATTTCAAAGGTTTTTTTTTTCTTAGGACAAATGTGTTCCTAATGTCATCACGTACAGGAAGTGATGACAGCAGCTTCACAAGGCAGGCAGACAGCCTGTCAGAATTCAGCTGCCGAGCTGAGCCATTCGTTACTACTTAATTTTTAAACTTTACCGCTCCACGGGTTTAAGTCTTCTCAGGCAGTGTGCACCGACTCCTCCAGGTAAAGCAAAAGAAAAAGAAAAGACTATGAGCTATTGGCAGGGGGGGGATGAGAGGGGCGTTTTGGCCGGTTTGCAGTTTGCAATTTTGTCTTAAAGACAAGAGACACTATTAGTAGCTAGTTTTGGGACCATACCAGTCTTATGTGCTGTTAGCTTGCATTGATTGCTTAACACAGACAAGTGGAGAGACATTGATTAGTTTTGAAATCGCTGCTTAACACAGACAAGTGGGGAGACATTTTCTTACAAATGTGTACTGGGAGAGTGTGTGTGTGTGCATTTCTTAAAAGAGAGCTAGTTTTCCACTGCTTAACATAGCATTTCTCACTGCATTGGTTTTCTTTGGGACAAGTGGAGTGTGTGCCACTGCACTGGTTTTCACTATGTGTGTGTCAGTTAGGTATAACTGGTAGATAGGATAAGGTTACTCAGACTCAAACACTGTACCTTCAGTACAAAAAGCAAGAGCCTAAATTTCCTACCCATACCACCCTTTGTAATTCAAGGAGTTAAGTCCATAGTTCTCAACTGTCCAAAGTTTCACAGAATGTCTGGAATGTTTGGCTCATAATTTTGGTCTGGTCCTCTTAAAATTTGTGGTTTTCTGGCACACTAGTGAGAAATGAATTCACTAAATAATGATAGCCATCTAAGTTTCAGTCTTCCTATCTTTCAGGAAACGTTAACATAAAACATTTTATTCAAGCAACTTTCTAAGATTATACAAGCAATGTTTAAAATGTGACTCTGGTTTTGGGCCTTTGCTGCCCCCCAATAAATTTTGGCTTTTTCCAGATTTCTTATGCTGCATAGTGGGGGAGAGCAATTTAGTGCTGCTTATGCCAAGTTTGTTTGTTTTGTTAGTAGCACAACATGTAATACACATGCTTTTGATGCAGAAGGCTGTGAGTTCTGCTCCCACAGTATATAGATGGATTGCTAATATTGTACTGTGCTATACTTTTAAAGGGGGTGGATGCTGCAGTCCTGAGAATGTCCTCTTTGGCAGAGATACATAATAACTATAAACCTGTTATCAGTTTGCCATTCATTCTCTATTGCAATATTACTAGCTTATAATTTTTTAATGTAACTTAGGGAATTTATTCTTCAAGGGCAACAGGCACTTTATTTTTAGATGATCATTTTTAAGAAAAACAGCTAAAGGCAATGTCAGATCAGGAGCCTAAATGTAACTGTTTCAAAGGTAATGTTTTGTATGGATGGTTCTGCAATAGATTGCTTAAATATTTCCATAGAAAATATTGTTTCATAATGATGATCTTTGCAGAAATTATATTGAATGTATTCCTAGTGTTAGCTAAATCCATATAATATTACAGTTATTTGAATTCAATTAATTGCTACAGTTCTCTGCTTTGAAAAAACTGATTGCATTTGCAAAAAAGCGCTCAGTCTGTAAATCTATCTGCTGATTTCCTCTGTATAAATCCAGCTCATTTATTTTCTGGCTGTAGAAGGATAAAGAAGTTAAATTTATTTTTATAAAAGAAAATTGTATTTTAGTTTTTCAGTTTGCACAAGTTCAAAGTTTGATACAAGTTCAAATATTAATTTAAATAAAACAATATTGTTCTGTTTATTTTGTGTGTAATATTTTGTCTGTTCTACAATTTGTGTTTAAAAGTTGGTATCACACAATTCCACCAGAGTGGGTGGGGTTATATAATTATGTATGTAGATTTTGTGTTAATCAACGTACAGATTTGTACCTATTATTCATGTGCCTTGCTCCAGAATTTTTATGATTTCAGGTTAAGAGGTATGTCAAGGACAGATCATGCCTACTCAACCTGGTGGATGTCTTTGAGTAGGCAACCAAAGCAATGGATGAGGGAAAAATGGTTCACACTGCTTACCTTGACCTGACAAAGCATTTGGTACAATACCCCAATCAGGCATTGTTGAAAAGCACAAGAGCATAGGTGCAAACCTGTATGTCACCCAGTGGATAGCCAATTGGCTCGCTGACAAGACCTAGAAAGTTAGAATTGGGGAGTCCACCTCTACAAAGAGGCCAGTCACAACTGGAGTCCCTCAGGAATCAGTCCTTAGACCTCTCCTTTTTGGCATTTACTTCTCTGAAGTCAAAGCCGATGTCAGTGGTCTTTGGCTGACTAAATTTTCAGATGATTGCAAATTAGGAGCTGTCATTGAATCTCACACTGACACAAATTTTCTCTGGGAGGGGCTGACGCAGACATACAACTGGTATCAGAGCAATGGACTAAAACTAAATGCCAAGAAATGTATAATACTATCCTTTGGAAAGTCATCTACCCCTGGTAACTATCATACCTATAAATGTTGACACAGTAGTCAGGGACTTAGAGACACACAGAGTAATCTAGTCTTTAACTGTCATGTATCTGCAGTATCGAGGAAACATTCTATGTTTAGCAACTTATAAACAAAGGTATAGCATCTCAGTCCAAGGAAGTCATTGTTCCACTGTATTAGACATTCATCAGACCTATCATTAAGTACAATGCCCCCTTTGCTATGTACCTAACCAGGCATATCCAACAACTGGAATGTCCACAGAGGTTCATCATTAAACCAATACAGAACATAAGTACAATGTCCTATGCAGACTGCATCAAGGCCTTATCCCTGTATTCTATCTCCTACAGGCTTTTGAGAGGAGATCTATGCCTGGCATACTGGACATTGTCAGACCTCACTCTGGACCTCCTGCATATCCACAAAACAAACAGCACTAGAACTACCCATTCTAAAGACATACACCTTGCCTGTGCATACAAAGGACCTGGTAGAGATATGTGTATGTATCCCACAGACTACCCCCTCTATGGAACAGGCTTCCCATCTATGTGAAGCAGAGATCCTCCCTAACACAATTCACAGTGGAACTAACAACTAACTAAATCTAACCCACCCAAGTGGTGGGCTCCCCCCCCCCCCACACACCCCTAACTATATATACCAACTCCAAGATCATACTACAGTGGGGAAAAGGGAAAAAATGTGTAGTTGGCCAACTACTTCCTTGCCCTTGGAAAATTGCGGAAGTGATTTTTGCTGAATATAGGTCTACAGAATGGTGTTTACTGAAAATAACTTTTGGTGAACTAATATAGACCTGATTGAAGATGTGTACCCATAGGTGTGTATTACACAATCCTGAAAGATATTTCCATGAGACACATTTCATTGTGGGAATCCACAGCCCTTACAGCAGCATTAATTTTCATGTAGAGACATTATTATGCTATCAACACTATAAATGGCAAAGTACAATATCTGTAAATGACCAGTACAAGTAGCATGTCAACAGCACCTAGAGATGAAAGAAATTCTTACTAATGTAGATAGTCACCCTGTGTATCAGACACATAGCTTTATTTCCCTGCTTCCATGAGAAAGATGATATGGATGTGACACAGTTATCATCACTTGCAGAGGGTGTTGTGTGCTGGGTGCAGGAGGCCTAGGCTGACCCATTAGGTTTGCAAGCATGTGTGGGAGTAAGCAAGGGAAGTAGGCAAGATGGACCATGGACATGTTGAGTGTGTGTCTGCAGGTGCCTTCAATGTGACATTGATGTGTGAGTATCTGCCTGAACACAGCCAAGCTCAATGCTAGCCCTATGTATGAGTATGTTGGACAGCTGTGAGTGGTGCATGATTGAGCTGACAGTTTATCATCTCCTCCCCCGAACATGAGAACTGGCTCTGCCAGGAGTTGCACTGGCACCTCCATGCCCAAGGTCAGATGCTGTGCTACTACCTGAAGGTGATTGATGTTTGCTGGGCATGTGTCCTTGGCCCATGGCCTGCTACATCTTGGTGTGGGCAGTACACTCCCCTCCAGAGCACCAAATGTACTGCCATTACAGGAGCATGATTTGGCATGGCCACGTTGACTGTCAGCAGATGTAGTTGCTGACCTACGCCCACTAAGCCAACACTCAACTCCAATCAGACGTTCCATCACAGACAATGTGCGTTCTATGACAGATAGTTTATGATCTGTCTCAGACCTTACCTTGATGTCCCAGGTGTAGCTTAATGTGTGTATGTACCTTTAAGAAGCTATCCAAGGGCTTGCACAAGTGTGTGAATACTGAGCACATGAAAGTCTGACTGCCATTTTGTAGTAAGCTGTTAAGATGTAAGCATGTATGTATGTAAGGTCTGTTTGTTAATCAATTGGTTTATATTTTATGATGCTGCTATCCATCCTGATGAGTTTCTATGTATTAAAGCATCTAAATGAAATAACAAGCCTGCATGTCATCTATGTCAGAGAGGGACAAGTGACATGGTGTCTGAAGCGGCATGTCTAAAGGGACATGAGGTTAGAAGAATGACCAAAATGATTTGTTGCCAGAAAGAGTTCCAGTTTCTTCCACTTAAGTCCGAGAAGCACCCGGTTGGCATTGGAGGAATATAGAGAAATGAATCATCCCTACTGCCCTTATAATTTGCAAAACTTGGTCAAAACTATTTTTTATTCACAGAATATGAAATAAGGCATACAGAATGCGCTAAATGATATTTGCATAAACTGATATGTCCGATATTGATAAAAATATTCAAATAACTACAGAAAATGTTTGAAATAAAGTACAAATTGCATAAAATAAATAAAATAAGAGGAAATAACCACATTTTCGCTAAGCACATATTTTTAGTATTATGTATTTTTAGTATTAATTAAAGATATCTGAGTTATCAGAGAACTCTTACCCAAACTGAAATGCAGTATGCTCAGATCGAGAAAGAGCATTTGGCAATTGTGTTTGCATGTTCAAAGTTTCAAAACAGATCAAAACAGACATGATGTTTTCTTGAATCTCAGAAATATTCCTCATGATAAACGTCTTGGTTCACCTGCTCAGAGACTTCTGTCAAGACAAACCAGAACCATATTACCAATCAGTAGTCAATTGTTGGTTCCATGTATCAAGAACAACAGGTCAGTGAAAACCAATCTGTTGAAAAAGCATTTAACCCAGAAGTTCTACCACGATAAGACCAGCAAAACAATTAATCCATTACAAAAAGGAGACGTGGTAAAGATGCAGACATCCAAAGGTTATCATCAGATTGGTGTCATGAAGAATATTTGCCCAGAGTTAAGACTGCACATTGTGGAATCACAAGCAGCAGAGTTTACGTGGAATTAGAAACATTTGATACCGGTGTCTGAGCCTATATCACAGCACATAGCCTGTGAGAAAGACTCCTTATCTCAGAGTGAGTTGTCCAGAGTTCCAATTCCAGAGGAAGTTCCAGACAATATTCCCATTCCTGTGGCGAATCCAGAAGTTCCTGATATGAGGTGTTCACCAAAGACTGTCCCTGTTGCTAAATTCAGTCCAGACTGTTATATTACGAGATCCAGTCATATCTCCAGACCATGTAATAGATACATAGCAACTTGGACATGAACATTGTGCTTGTTTCAAATGTCTATAATAATGCATGCCTAACTCCAATGTTGTTTTTACCAAAAGCAATCTTTTTAAAAGGGAGGATGTAGATCAATGTGTGTATGTACCTTTAAGAAGCTATCCAAGGGCTTGCACAAGTGTATAAATACTTAGCATGTGCTAGTCTGACTGCCATTTTGTAGTAAGCTGTTGAGATGTAAGCACGTATGTATGTAAGGTCTGTCTGTTAATCAGTTTGTTTATATTTTATAATGCTGCTATCCATCCTGATATGTTTCTATGTGTTAAAGCATCTAAACAAAATACCCTGCCTGCGTATCATCTATGTTAGAGAGGGACGAGCGACACCAGGTATTTCATATATATCTGTTAAGACTGCAATATCTGTATTTTTTATTTTATTATTAACTTATGCATTAATTTATTACTTTATTGATTTTCTTACATACCACACGCTTGCCTCATCCTGGCCAAACGTCTTGCGTGGGACCGCACATTGTAAGCCTTCTCTTCTGCAGCTGTGGTAAGAGAGGGAAACCATTATGCATAACAGTTTTGCTCAGATTCATATTTATAAATTATTAGAAAACATACTTGTATGTCTGTGGGGTATTCCCCGCCTGTGCCTCTTGGATCCACTGAGCCAAAGTACCCCTCTTCTTTCATTGGAAGCCATCATAATGGTGATGATACTGCTCACCAGTGTGGGGGATACCAGCTGAACTGGTCAGGTCCCTATCCAAACTACCCCAGGCCTCAGACTTGCATTCTGAACCAACATAGTTCTCCTGCAGCAGCCGGGGCCCATGGTCATAGGATCATAGGATCATAGGAGATTACTAGGCTAATGACCCTGGGGCCCTTACAAGCTTAGCCAAAAGTTTATCCCCCAAAAAAGAAACCTCAATTAGCACCTGTCACCCCTGTCAGTGAGAGACACAGGCAGAAACCCTGTGACAAATTTGTGGTTTCCCATCCACTTATCAAGGTTGTGCTTGAAGAGGGTCAGTGATGTACTTTGTTTGACGTGTATGGGGAGTCTATTCCAGAGACAGGGCAGTCTCTGGGATAAAAACCTGTCTCTCCAGCAGGTTTTGCTAATGTCACATATTAGATTTAAGCCTTTTGATCAGGTAATGGGTGAGGAGTTAGACTTACAGATATGGACCATCTCTAGTAGAGGAGGGTCTGAAATTGCCTTGTAGGTGACACACAGATCACCTCTGAACAATCGGTACGATACTAAGTATAGTGATAATGATTTCAGTCTGTCCACACAGGACAGATGCTGGAGGCCATAGGTTCTTTTTGTGAGGTATTTCTGTGGCCTTTCCAGCTGGTGCAGGTGTTTGGAAAGGTACATACCAAACGGGGCATTGTACTAAATTACTGGCCTAATGACGGAGGAGTACAGAGAGGTAATTACCTCCTTTTTTTCTGGATGCAATCCCTTTTCTTATGAGGTGAACTAAGTAAAAGGCTTTTCTGACCACTGCTGCCACATTATGGTCAAATGTGAGATTGTTGTCAACCTGTATACCCAGGTTTCTCACCACAGGTTGTGTGCTTAGGGGGTTGCTGTTGATGTGGTAATTAGTAGGGGCCGTGTTTTTGCTGAATGGTATAATAAAGCTGTACCAGGAGTCCAATAAAAATCCTTGACTCCTGAATGCGCCAACACTGTGCCCAAAAGTACTCTCCTTCCCCCATGACAGCCATATCCGCACACAAGATCAGGCTGCAAGAATTCTGTGCAATTCCCCCCAATTGCCTTTTAAATAGAATGCATTTCTGCCATTGTGCATCATACTGAAACTTTCAAACACATGCTGCATCGCTTAGCATCGAGCAAACATGGGAAACCCATGTTTAAACAATGCTTAGCAATGTGCAAACAAGGAAAAGTCATTATCCATGTTTAAGCATAGATTAACATTGTGCACCTTTTCTAAATATAACAATAATTAAATTGAAAGTGTACAGATGTTACAGTGACCTAACAGAATTTCACAGCAGTATATGTAAATGGTATCACTACCCCACGATGCGAACCCAGGACCTAGTACACTATAGGTCATCGCTCAACCTCTCTCACCACAAGAGTAGTGAAGGGAACTCATGCATCTTCACATATACTGTGAAGGTGCTACTGTAAGTGTAGCGCAGCTTCCCTGCATGGGTTTGACAGGTGCTAAGCACCGTGCAGCTAAAACAGTTGAAAGCATCCAATTTCTATTTTTAGATGTCTGGTGTATGTCTGCTGTATGGTTGTGCAGAGGTAAGCACAGCTAAACATGTAGCAGATCACACAAATATGCACATAAAAAACAAAAATACATCTAAATTAATGATATAATTGCATACACAGCTCCAGTATTATTTTTTATACTCCTTTCGGTCAGGTTAATGGGCTGACAGGTATGTGGGTATGCCATCGGTGTTACGCAGATACAGTATATATGTTCTGTGAGGTTTCACACTGCAAAACCTCCTTTAGGTGCACCTCACTATTAATATGCATGGTGCACTGCCAAGTGAAGATCGTGGCTATGTACACAGAGCCTACACAGACGTCATTGAATTATGGGGTCTGTCAAAAAGATCAGCAAAGAACTAATAGATATCATCATGAAGGTCAAAGCTGAACATGAACACACATTAGCATCAGAAGCCAAAGGTAACTATAAATTCTTCTTTAATTATATCAGAAAATAAGAAAATACACTCAGCAGTGTTCTGAATTAACAAAAAGTGGTATTGTCTACTCTGACTCAAAAGTTATCGTTAATATATTTGCAGATAAGTGTAGCTACTTGCTAACAGTAATTGCTGCATTCAGATATGGCTTACTTCTATGTTCATTAGTTATAATCTGTAATGCATTAAGTTTGCATGGCACAGCAATGTAGGCATGCATAAATTTTGCTGTGGGTGATATTTAGGCAAAGTTTGCTACATATCCACAGGGACAGTTTTCTATACTATCGCTGGTGTGAGGGTAAATGCTGTGTGTGTGTGTGTGTGTGTGTGTGTGTGTGTGTGTGTGTGTGTGTGTGTGTGTGTGTGCTCTTCATGACTGTATATTGAGTTGCACCACAATATATGTGGGTGCACAGTTGCACATGTGTACAACTACTTAATGTTGCTGCTCCATTTCTGAGAAATGTATTAAGGCACTGATAGAATGTGCTTAATCAAGTCAGTATACATTCAGTGTTACCTGATACACCCTAGATCCAGTGAACATAAATCGGCTGTGTGCTGGGCATATAGTGCATAGGTATTGCACACCTGTGTCACATACTGGGAAAGTGTAATTGTAAAGTGTGCTCATTGTATATTGCTTAGTCACTGTACACCTGTGAAGTGTATGCACCACAATATAGATGTGTTTCCCATAGATGAGCATGGGTAGTGTTGGTGGTGCCCCTACCATGTGGTACACTTAGTTTATATGATACTGTTTGGATGACACTGGCCTGTAATATGTCATCTAAACTGTAGCATTGATGATACTGGTCTGTAATATGTTGAGGACATGTTTTAATGCTCTGTGTTTAGGCTTCCTCATTACAAGGGTGTGTGAAGGCTGCCAGCCTAGCTAGATAGAATTTTGTAGATAATTTTTGTCATTTGTAAATATTAATATAATCCACAGGCTTGGTTTACAAATGTAAAGAGAACTATATGTTATGATTAAGCTATATGTTGTACTGGGCTTCAAAAATGTAACCACAGTACATTCTGCTGGAAGAAAGCTGATAAGTCAAGTATTGTATGACTGTTTTATCTTAAGCTTGGAGACAGGATGTTTGGGCCAGGAACTTCTTTCTATTGTCTTGATTTAAAAAATAATTACTAAGGTTTTACATGTATAATGTTGTTTATTGCTGTGGATTCCTGGCCAGGTGCAGCTTACTAAGAAATGTAAGTTTTGAGTTTCTGTTAGTCTGGGAACCAGAGAAGTGTCAAGAATGATGTAATGTGAAAAGACTCAGCAGTACTGTGTTATCAATTTAAGACTTTCTCAGAGAGAGAGAATTAAGCATTTTGGATTTTGTCTGAAGAACATCCACTCACTATCACTTGCTTGCTCTGTAAGTAAGATATTTATTTAGAACAGTGATTTCTCTTAGAGATAGATAGAACTAGTCAGATTAGTCTAGCTGGTTTCTACATTTATGTCAGACTATTCTATAGTATTTTTAAAGCATTTTCCTGTGATTTCTGAACTCTGTAATGTCATTGTGTTGAAGTAATAAGTATTGTCTTGTGTTTTTATTATTTATTATTAAATATTTTTAAACCTGTCAACTGTGGCTGTTTTATGTAGAGATAATTTAAGCTCTAGAGTACTTGCATGTATTTAGTGGTACTGTTTAAGCCACTCCAATTGCCTAAGCCCTGAGTCACAGTTACTATTTGGATAACAGTAATATTGCACAATGAAAATGGTCACCCTTTGGGAAGGGCCTTATTAGCAGCTGATAAGAGTAGTTGGTGGCAGTGATTACTACTTTATAGCCTGGCAGGAGGGGGCATAGCTGGAGAACCTGTGCCAGCCTTCCCAGAAGTGTCTGTGTGTTTGTATATAAACCAAATCTCAAAGTGTGTGTGTGTCAGCTACTTGGGCAGGGACACAAAGCACTGGTTGGACAGAGAGGGTACTGGAGGTTTTGGCTTGACTACTTGACTGAGATCTGGACCCTATTGCTGTGCCAGTAAGGAGTCTTATAGGGGATCTGGAGAGAAAGAGAGAAACCAGCCCCAGACTGACTGTGATCTCTGTACTCTTAAGGGGAAATTGTACTTTACTGTGTGTGTACTTGTTATCCTTCCCAATGTGTATGCTCCTCACTGGTGCTAGTTGTAAGGATTGAGGCTCCTTGATTACTGGGCCAGTACATGGGTGTCACATATTAATTCTTTGGCAGTGGTGGGATATCCACATCCAATATTAATTGTTTGATAGTGGTGAGTTAGCCACATCACATACTGATTGGCTTGTAGTGGTGTGGCTAGTGAAGTCCTGCAGCTTATGTACAGTGATCACTGAAGGTTTTTGTACTCTAAATCAGCCCTGCAGTGAACATTCAGAGTTCAGATCACAATTGTTTTATTTCTTTGACTGGCTTAGTCAGGGACAGCAGGCAAGGATGTCAGCAGAGGAGTATGGCAAGTTGACAAAACGCCATTTGGCTGAGATGTGCCAGGCTAAGGGACTGGTGCATGGAAACCTGACTAAGGCAGACATGACTGCAGCTTTGGTCACAGCTGCATCAGAAAACAGCAATCAGGAGGACAATCAGACTGGCCGTGGAGATGTACAATACTCAGAGAATGGACAGCTCAACCTTTCTGCAGAGGACTTAAAAATCCATCTGGAGCTAAAGAGATTTGAGTTGGAGGCCAGGCATTTGGAAATGAAAGCTGTGGAGAAGGAGAGGCAGAGGCAGCATGAAAAGGAGATGCTGATTCTTCACCAGAGTCATGGAGGTAATGGGGAAGGGAGTAACCGGACCCCAGAAGCACAAAAGGTCAGTAAATTTCTTCCACAGTTTGCAGAGGGGGATCATTTTGATAGTTTCATTCATATGCTTGAGAGGGTATTTAAATAGTATGATGTTGACCAAAGGCTCTGGGTATGGTTCCTGACTCCCTTACTCCATGGTAAAGCTGTAAATGTACTTTCCAAATGATCTGATGTTAATTATTTTAACTATAATGCTGTAAAGAATTGTTTGATAAAATTTTGTAAGCTAACACCTGAAATTTATTGGAAAACGTTTTGTGAGCACAGACACAAGGCAGATGAAAGTGTGTAAGAATATGTTGCTGAACTGAGCACTTATTTTCATAGGTGAGTGAGTGGATGTCAGGTAACCACTTTTAAAGGGCTGGCAGACCTTTTGGTGAGGGAGCAAGCCTTTAGCACTTTGCCTGAGGACATGAGGATATGGTTAGCTGACAGACAATGTGCTACTTCAGATGAGTTGGGGTACAAGGGAGACCTATACCTAGCAAGAAGGTCATCCCTGCACAGGAAAGGGACCCCCAGTACTGCTCATGGGTCTAAAGGAACCCATGGTGGGCAGACCAGACTGCCCCAACTGAATCTGACTGTAGCAGGGGAAGTCACTAGTCCAGGTACACGTCCAGGACCTAGGGTTAAATGTTTTGAATGCAACCACTGAGGCCATGTTGCATACAGATGTCCACAGAGGCAAGGTGGGGAGCAAAATGTAAGGGAGCCAGTAAGTGGGAAAGACAAAATGCCAATAGTAGGTTGTCTTGACACAACAGGGGTACCAATCTACCATCCTGCAGATGTCCTGAAAGGGAAGGATTTTGATGAGGCAGTACCATGTGTTAATGCAGTTACACGCTGTCAGGCTTTGAGACAAGCATGTGGGTCTAGTAGCCTGGGGGAGACCCAGACAGACAACATACTTGCAGCCAGGACTAGTAAAGTGGTTACTTCAGGGAGGGAGCTACACTGTAGCAGTGAGACTGAAGGTGAGCCATAGCTGCTTGTGGGCTACTGATGTTCCCTTGGACTTAGTGACTGCAAGGGCAGAGGTGAGTAGTAGTACCCAGGCTGACAGTGAGGCACAGCTGTCAGAGGATACCAGACTTCCTATGGAAGGGGAGCTGGGAAGGGTTACAAAGAGACAGTTGAGACAGGCTCAGCTCTCAGATCCTACATTACAAGGCCTGAGGCAAATAGCTAGTGAGGCGCCTGATTCTCAAGAGAAGGGGGAATTTGTATACTGGGACAAAGGGTTACTGTATAGAGAGTGGACCCCTGAGGGAGGGCTAGAAGGTGAGAGAGTACAGCAGTTGGTAGTGGCTAGAGTCTACCATCTGACACTTCTAGCCAAAGCCCATGCTATTCCCTTTGCAGGTCACATGGGCATAAAACATACAAAGAGATGTATTATGCAGAGCTTCTACTGGCCTGGGTTTTCCAGAGACATAACAGGGTAATGCAGGACCTGTATTAGCAGTGCCAAAAGGTAGGCAAGGCAGGAGACAAGGTAAAAGCTCCTTTGATGCCTTTGCCTGTGATTGAGGAGCCATTTCAGAGGGTAGCTATGGATATTGTGGGGCCTCTGAGTATCCCAAGTTCCACAGGGAAAAAGTATATCCTAGTAGTAGCAGATTATGCTACAAGATACCCTGACGTAGTGGCTTTGTCCTCCATTGAGGCAGAAAAGGTGGCAAATGTTTTGCTAGAGATTTTCAGCAGGGTAGATTTCCCAAAATAAATATTGACTGACAGAGGTGCCAATTTCATGTCAGACCTGCTGGCTTGTCTGTGGAAATACTGTGGGATGAAGCACCTGAAGACCACCCCTACCATCCCCAGACTAATGGTCTTGTTGAGAAGTTAAACTCTACAGTCAAGTCCATGCTATGGGCATTTGCAGACCAGTTTAAGAGGGAATGGGATAAATATTTGCCCCATCTGTTGTTTGTTTTCACAGAGGTTCCCCAGGAATCCACAGGTTTTTCACCCTTTGAGTTCCAGTATGGGCAAAGGGTGAGGTGACCTCTAGATTTAATTCATGATGAGTGGGAAGGTGAGTGTGAATCTCACAAGGAGTCTGTTGGGGCATGTGTCCTAAGCCTCAGGACAAGGCTCAGGAAACTCATGGGTTTGGCCCAGGAGAACCTGGCAGAAGCCCAACAATAGAAAAAGGTCTGGTATGACAGGAAATCTCAAGCTAGAGAGTATGCCATAGGACAGCAGATAATAGTTCTCATTCCTATCAGACACAACAAGCTGCAAGCAGCTTGAGAGGGACCCTACAAGGTGGTAAGAAAGGTAAGTGATGTTAACTACATGGTAGAACTGCTAGGCAGGGGTAAAAATTGTACCATGTTAACATGATGAAACCTTACCATGATAAGGAGGCCCTTGTGCTGAATATTTGCAGTGGATTGCAGGAGGAGTCTGAGGTAGATCTGGTGACTGATCTCCTCAGTGAGGCTCAGACTGACACCTTAGTGGAAGGGGTAGCAATGTCCCAGCAGCTATTTCCTACCCAGGTTCGAGAAATATGAGCAGTGCTACAGCAGTTTGGGGACATGTTCACTGGGAAACCAAAGTGCACCCACCTGGTGCAGCACCAGGTGGATACAGGGACTCAAAGGCCTATTAGACAGGCCCCTTATAGGGTGCCTGAGAGAGTCAAACAGATTCTGATGGAGGAGATACAGGAAATTGTGGAACTAGGGGTAATTCAAGCGTCCAACAGTCCCTGGGCCTCCCCAGTGGTGCTAGTCCCAAAGAAGGATGGCAGCACAAGGTTCTGTGTGGACTACAGGAAATTAAATAGTCACACAGAGTTAGATGCTTACCCCATGCCTAGGACAGATGAGACCCTAGAGCAGCTGGGTAGGGCTAAGTATCGTACCACCGTTTATCTTATCAAAGGTTACTGGCAGGTGCCCTTGACTCCCAGTGCTAGAGAGAGGTCAGACTTTGTGACTCCTTTTGGCTTGTATGAGGTTACAGAGATGCCCTTTGGGATGAAAAATGCCCCAGCAACTTTCCAGAAGTTTGTAGATCATATCCTAGCAGGAGCAGGAGGGGTTTCCCCTGCTTACCTAGATGATATTGCCATCTACAGCCATTCCTGGCAAGAACATCTTCAGCATGTCAGGGAGGTGCTGGGCAGACTACTGAGGCCAGGGTTGACCATTAAGCTGAGCAAATGTCAGGTGGGTATGGCAGACAGCTCCTACCTGGGTCATAGAGTGGCAAGTGGGAAGATCAGGCTAGAACCTGCCAAAGAGGAAGCCATTCAGGCATGGCCTGTGCCTGTTACCAAAAAGCAGGTGAGGGCATTCTTAGGAACAGCAGGGTACTACAGAAAGTTTGTCCCCAATTATGGTACCATAACTGCTCCCCTCACAGACCTGACAAGGAAAAACAGGCCAAATAAGGTAGTGTGGACCACAGCATGTGAGCAGGCATTTCAGAAGCTTAAAGAAGCTTTGGGAGGACCCCCTGTGGTAGCCAGTGCAGATTACAGCAAAGAATTTGTTGTGCAGGTGGATGCTTTGACCCATGGGGTGGAGGCTGTACTTAGCCAGATTTCTTCAGAGGGAGAACAGCACCCAGTGGTCTATCTCAGTCATAGGTTCCAACCCAGGGAGAAATTCTATGCAGCTGTAGAAAAGGAATGTCTAGCCATAGTGTGGGCACTGCAGAAACTTCAGCCTTATATGTATGGAAGAAAATTCACTGTAGTTACAGATCACAGTCCCCTAACATGGTTACACTGAGCCAGCCAGCAAAATGCCAAGTTGCTAAGATGGAGCCTAGGGTTGCAAGCATATGATATGTCAGTCCAGCACTGCAGTGGGATTAGTAACACCAATGAAGATGGTCTCTCAAGACTGGGAATGGGGTGAGGTATACTCAGATAAACCTAACTCTCTCATGCAAAGTTTCTCAATGTTCACTTGGAAAACTAGCTTGAGTTCTCTGGGGTGGGGGGGGGTGGAGATATGCGAAGGCTGCCAGCTTAGCTAGATAGAATTTTGCAGATAATTCTATATCATTTGTAAATATTAATATAATCCACAGGCTTGGTTTACAAATGTAAAGAGAACTATATGTTATGATTAAACTATATGTTGTACTGAGCTTCAAAAATGTAACCACAGTGCACTCTGCTGGAAGAAAGCTAAGTCAAGCATTGTATGACTGTTTGATCTCATGCTCAGAGACAGGATGTCTGGGCCAGGAAATTCTTACTATTGTCTTGATTTAACAGATAATTACTAAGGTTTTACATGTATAATGTCTTTTATTACTGTGGCTTCCTGGCCAGGCGCAGGTTACTAAGAAATGTAAATTTTGAGTTTCTGTTAGCTTGGGAACCAGGGCGTAGTGTCAAGAATGATGTAATGTGAAATGACTCAGCAGTACTGTGTTATCAATTTAAGACTTTCTCAGAGAGAGAGAATTAAGCATTTTGGATTTTGACTAAAAAACATCCACTCACCAGCACTTGCTTGGTCTGTAAGTAAGATATTTATTTAGAACAGTGATTTCTCTTAGAGATAGATAGAAATATTCAGATTAGTCTAGCTGTTTTCTATACTTATGTCAGAGTATTCTACAGTATTATTTTAAAGCATTTCCTGTAATTTCCGAACTCTGTAATGTCACTGTGTTGTAATAAGTATTGTCTTGTGTTTTTATTTGTTGTCTTTCGGCTTTTCCCGGTTCGAGGTCGCCACAGTGGAACTCCGGTCCGCTAATGATTGGCAGTAGATTTTTATATGCCAAGTTGCCAGCTCTGACGCACAACCTTGAACGAAGGTACGCCCATTCACGCATGTCTCCACAGAGAAGACGCTGTAGCTGAGAATCGAACAGGACAACGTCTTAATTTATTATTAAATATTTTTAAACCTCTCAACTGTGGCTCTTTTGTGTAGACATAATTTAAGCTCTAGAGTATTTGCATGTATTTAGTGATACTGTCCAAGCCACTTCAATAGCTTTAGCCCTGGGTCACACTTACTATTTGGATAACAGTAATGTTGCACAGTGAAATTGGTCATCCTTTGGGAAGGGCCTTATTAGTAGCTGATGAGAGTAGTTGGTGGCAGTGATTACTACCTTATAGCCTGGCAGGGTAGGGCATAGCTAGAAAACCTTTGCCAGCCTTCCCCAGAAGTGTCTGTGTGTTTGTATATAAACCAAATCTCAAAATGTGTATGTATCAGCTACTTGTGCAGGGACATGAAGCACTGGTTGGACAGAGAGGGCACTGGAAGTTTTGGCTTGACTACTTGGCTGAGATCTGGACCTTATAGCTGTGCCAGTAGGGAGTCTTATTTGGGATCTGGAGAGAAAGGGAGAAACCAGCCCTAGATTGACTGTGATTTCTGTGCTCTTAAGGGAAATTGTACTTTACTGTGTGTGTACTTGTTATCCTTCCCAATGTGCATGCCCCTCACTGGTGCTAGTGGTGATGATTGAGGCTCCTTGATTACTAGGCCAGTGCATGGGTGTCCCAGGATGTTTGGTAGTATATAACCACTATATGTAGTACGCTGCTTGCACAGCCATAAAATGTACCTCAGAGGCACATATTTGCCTAAGCAATGGTGTGGAATCTGTCAACCTTCAGCAGTAGAAATGCATGCATGTTGTACAGCACACTGGATTCGCATATATCATCTACATATATAGCCACTGATCCAGTGGGCTAGCTGTGATGGTTGCACTGCTTTATGCCTCTGGGACATATGTCCACACATATGTATATCCTGCATTAACCTGCAGGCATGCATGTGTCTATACCCATTTTGAGACTTGTAATTGTAGTGCCCTACTGTTGCTGCCTGTCACACATCCATGTTTTCTGTGGTTATTCAGCATATGCAAGTCCTTTACTAGTGATGATGCCAGTGGTCTTAAGCTTCATTCCAGCTGTGGTCAGTCATATCACACTATCAGTACACATCATTAGCATGTCTTGCATATAAACTTTGTGGTGTGTGTGTGTGTGTGTGTGTGTGTGTGTGTGTGTGTGTGTGTGTGTGTGTGTGTGTGTGTGTGTGTGTGTGTGTGTGTGTGGCATGTCTGCTGCATTACTGTATATGTGCCTGTTTGGCACATCATAGTCTGCCACAGCTACAATGCCACATGAGAGAGGAATGCTGTATGTGGTTACTGTTACCTAACCCTTGCATATATGTATGTTAGCCATTGTACATGGATATCATGGTTGAATGTATATGATACATGGAAACTAATGCACCAGTATGACAATACGACATACTCATTTTGCATACAGGAATCAGTCATGACATGTATTGATACAGAGCATCTGTTCTTAGATTGTTCAGGATATAGCCCAGGAAGACAAGTGAGAAGTGGCTTACTAGCAGATGAAGGCAACTATCAGGAAGGAGGTTGGTTAAACCAACAGGCATGTGTGCACTTTGCCATCAAGAAGAAGACTACACACTAGGTAGTTATGAAGGTTCTTGAGCTTTAACATGTACAAGGGGACTTCCAACAGACTCTGTTTTAGAGTATGTCCAGTTTCAGTGCTGTACATGAACTATTGCTCATGGAATTTTTTTACATGCCTCACCACATTCTGGAGCTAAACCCTAGATTTATATTGCATGCACATTTCACCCATATCCAACCCCTGGCTGTCTAAAAGCTGGCACTTGCCGCATACACCCCCAGGACCCAGTGCAGATTCTTCTCTTGTTGACATGGGCCAGTGAGTTCCTTCCCTTCTGATGCTGCCATTTGTACCTCATCTGGAGGGGTCTATTCAAGCTCTGTCACCGAGTCTGCCTCCTGTCATGAAAGTATTACCTGTACCAGAGATATCAACATATTGGTGTCACAGAGCTGTACCTATGGGTAAAATCTAGGCATGGGAGCATGACAGGAATACAGAACAGGAACAAATATGGAGGAAGGGGATGTCAGGCCATAGGATGAGGACTCTGGGAGCATGCAAAGTAGGGTGCAATAGAGTTGGTGACTTGTAATCGTAATTATTCACCCTTTAGTTTCTCAGCTCTGTCGTGTATATTAATGTTTAAATACATTTATATTTTATGAGTTTCAAAGCATGTCTTTTGCCAAGTGTCTTGTTTTTGAATATATGTGTACTGCTGTGGGATATGTCTTGTGTGTTCGGTTCTGCAGAAGTGTGTTGATATATATTACAGGAATGCTATGTCCATTACTATTACTATTCTCTTGTTATTACTATTTCTCTGAGCTCTCTTGTTTGCATTCTTTGTCAGACCTTTTTACGCCTCTTCTTAGATGTATATCATACATGCATTTTTGTGACTGCACACGACATTGTTGCTTCATTTTTGGCATACCTTAGACACAGACCTTCATAATCATTGAGATTTTTCACAATACTACAACAATACACACAAAACCCAGATGGGCTATTAGTAACAGTTTTAGATAGTATTGGGAATAGTAGGTTTATGAATGAACAACAAATTAAATATATTTTAAGAAAAAAGGAAGCATTTTTGATTTTGAAATTTAATACAATGAGCCCTGTGGGACTTAATCAAGAATGTGTATGGAAAGTTTTGTGTGATTGTTATACCTTTAAGGTTTTATTGTTTAATGTTTTAATTAATTGTTTAATTGGTTAATATGAACAATGTTAACATATAAATACACAATGTATATGGTGAGATATACTCTGTTAAAGGCAAGTGGCCGAGGCGCTAGAGAAGTTTCATGTGATTTGGATTTTCATTAAATCTTTTTTCTTTTATCTTGCGTTGCTAGTCTTCAGTTTGCGGTTCTACAATACACACATCTTGTTCAGCACATGACATACCCAGCTGCACATACCATGCTGTACCAAGTACATAAATGTGCTATGAGTACTGTATGTCACACCCATGCATAACATTCTCTATCTCTTGACAGCAGTCTAGGATAATGACAGGGCACATACCCCCCCCGAACACACACACACACACACACACACACACACACACACACACACACACACACACACACACACACACATTACTCTACTGACCTGTGACATACATTAACAGTTTTAAGGCCATATGTTCCTGTATGGTATATCTTTGTCATGTAAAACACTGTACATAGCATGTAGTTATGTCGGCCTGAACAGCTTTGTACCTTACATCATGAAAAGACCTTCGTGTCACACATATGTTAAAGTGTGCTCTTACAGGTGCAATGAATACACTTTTCTATGTATTATTTGCTTACTTGCATGCTATGTAACAGCATAATACATTGGTATACTTGGTGGTGTGCAACAATGTCTACTGTGCTTTGTACCATGTATTTCCCTTTATTCATTTCATAGGTCAATTCACATGTCTGTGGTTATGAAGATTGCTCTTTATGAACAGATTATTTCCTTAGCTGTGTTACATCATTCCACCTGAATTTCTGAATCCAGGTAGAAAATCCTAACATTAGATCACATTTGAAATTGGAATGCATTCAGCAGAGAAAAGAAAGGAAGTAGGGTACATGGATTTCCAGGGGTGAGGAAGTCTTTCATACAAGTCTTACAATTTCTAAGTCTAGTCCTTCCAAAAAATGTGCCTCCTGTGGTTTCTACTTACTGTACATGCAGCCCACCAGTGAGGAACACATGGTGAAAAGCATTTACAGAAAAATTAGATACAGCAACTCCAATCTGCTATGTTACAGTCACATCCATGATATATGCTCAGAATGTATGTATTGCACTTGTACTGTTATAATTGTTTTTAGTACACATACATTGTCATACCTCTTGCAAAAAATGTGATCAGAGGAATCACTTATGGGGAGTAACATGAGCAATCTTTTTTTCAGGATTTCTCGCTTAGGGTCTGAAATAAGGCATTTTGTTTTCCTTCTGTGATCCCAGAAAAGTTAACCATTTTTCTGAATTCATAGGAACTTACTAGGCTTGCAGTCCAGAAGGCCATTAAGGGAGCCTAGCCCAAATTCCCAATAGTCCCAAAGCACAGTCTGGTTAAATAATTTTCTCAGGGTTACACGGCAGCCAAATGAAGGTTTGGGGAATCAAACCCTGTAGCACAGGCAGTAGCTTGTTAACAGATTGTAGCCTTACTCCTCTACATTACCAGTTGTAGAGAGAGTTAAGAAGTAGCACTTTTACTGAACGCAAGGAAAATAGGTCAATATTTCCTTGTGATAGCTATCAGAAAAAGGCAACTTCTGTGAGTAATTCTGATTTGTCACCAGCCTAATCCTACTGAAGACAGCTGCTCCCTTTGCCAGCACTTACCATGCTTCTGCTCCTGGGCCGAAGTCAGGGCTTTATCCCTCTGTTCCACTAGAGTTGGCTAGAACACATATAACATTTGCAGAAAAAGAAAATTACAACTTTACTAGCCCTTTAATAACAGTAAAATTAGCTTTTAAGAAGATATTTATGTAAGTACATTTTTATATATAGAAAGGATCTTATTTTAGATTAGACATGCAGATGCTTCACAACCTAACTCTCAAGACTTTGTAGACAATGCTTATCTCAAGTCTCGTAGAATGGCCTCACACTTAGAGAAAATAGAAACCTTTTTTTACGTGACCTGAAATATCTGCTGAGATGTGTAAGTCTATCCAGACAATTCAGGTTAAACAATCAACAGATGTTCCACCCTATGAGCATACTCTCCCACACTTAACCACTATACATTAAGAGGTTTTGAAAGTTACATCTACAAAAGTCTGGTCTATTCCTCAAGAAGCCATAAGCTCAACAAAACCAGAACCTTGTATATGTAACATAAAATGCAGACTTCTCATCACTGACTACAGTAAATCAAACATTCAGAGTCACTATACAGTAAGAGTAGACAGAGTGAGTGACAACAAAATGTTTGGGGTTATAAATATACTAAGTCAAATTCAAAAACCCATAATGCAGGTATTGTGACCTGGCAACCTCAAAATGCATCTCTAACTGGTGACATCATTAAGCATAAAACAGATACAAACCTCACTAGACTTTATATTGAGCTTGTGACAATGTCATGCCTTTCTAGAGACAAATTCAGGGACATCCCAACTTGAGTATAAAGCGTAAATCTAATTATGATATGGTCGTTGCTCACATTGGAGTGAGCAATCTAAGATGGGCAAACATCTTTCAAGCATGAGAAAACATACCTGCTTAGCAAAATCCTCCCATCACCTGATATGGCATCTATATAGGATAACAAATGTTGCCATTCAGTCAGTCACTACATGACAGTTAATAACTACTTCATGCTCAGAGATTCACAAAGAGGAGATTCGGTGTTTGTCAGCCTGAAGTGAGAGGTACAACCAGTCAGAAGTGAACAAAAAATGTTGTTTTTCACCGTAATGTCCTTTTTACACCTCTTCAAATTCCAACACAAAAGAAATGAAAAATACACAAGATAAAAAAAAGTCAAACATGAAGGTGGTTAAGGTAAATGTCAGAAAAATCTTAGATTTTTTACTGCTTGTAAGGTACTGATATATGTGCCATTAGTGAAACACAGTTTACAAATCCAAAATACATATCACAGATTCCATGGTATACCTCCTTTCATTGTTGCAGGCCCATTGAGGTAGGTGACAATGTCTCAATCTTTGTAATAAAACACATAAAACAAGAAACCTAAGAATTAGCTTAATACCTGACATTGTTCATACAATGATTAACATGCCATGATACTGATTACAATATAATAAGACTATGCCATGAAAAGCCAGTGGTGCAGTTTGGTAAAGCCCTGATTACAGCCTAGGGGATCAAAGTTCAAGCATAGGCTCAGGCATCTGATGGAGCTGGCAGGAAAAGATGTGGTGTGTCCATCTGGGGAAGGAGGAAGTGTGGAGTGCACCAGCCTGCAGAATGCCATGGTAGCCTCAAAGGAGGGAAAGCAATGCAAATTGTGTCCTGAAGGCATGTGCTCAACTCACCATGCCGGCACTTGGTGATAGCCTTTGTTGCAGGTATGCAGAAGCATGCAGCCACATGGTGAAAGCATTGTGTGCCTTTGATCTGATGTAAATCATGCATCCCTCTGCCTAGGGGGTAGGGTCATTAGAAATTTTCACATAGGCAGGATGGCAGTGGGAGTACAAGCAATAGTCATGTTTGCCTGAATGACAGTCCATAAAGAAAGCATTCACCCCCAGCTTCTGGATGGACCTACAACATAAGACAGTGGATGGGCATAAGTCCAATAGGGGAGGATAGATGACAGCAGGTATGTGGGCAAAATGAATATAGAAAAGTAATCTACCATACAAAGTCTGTGACCACCTACAAGGCATGAGGATTTCTATACTAAACTTCAGGATATAAAAAAAAATCAAGGATAATACAACACTTTTGGGGGATTTTAACTACACAAACATCCAGGTAAACTGTTCAACATCAAATAAATATGACCAAATATTAATCGTCTATGTTAATCAAAACAGCTTGGTAAAGAAATTAATCTAGGGATGGCAATAACTTAGGATCATTTGTCTCCCCACCCATGGTTATGCCATGTATAATTAACTGAGAGAATAGTACAAGCACTTTTTAGTATCCTTATTAAATCATCAGATTTTAAGCTGCAAAATGAATTTGCATACATTAATGCATTAATTGAAAATAAAACAAACTTTAGTGACAATTCCATTGTTATCTTCATGTACTCTATATAGATATATATATATATATATATATATATATATATATATTTGCTATTGTATGAGCAATTGCAACAATTTTGAATTCCGGAATAACATGACCACGAGGTCATAAGCCGAAAATGTTGAGGATCACGGGAGCAAATAGCCAGAATTGCCCCCCTTCTGGACCCATGTTAGCCATTGCTTCTGTGAACACACAGGTTAGGAGGTTCGATATTTGACACTGTTCACTCCCGTGGGTCTCAGTCTTGTGGTCATGTTAATATGGAATTCAAAATTGTTGCAATCACCCATACAATAGTATATATATATATATATATATATATATATATATATATATATATATATATATATATATATATATATTCTTCTATTTAACAGTTTTCATTCATTTCATTACACAGATTCCCAAAGTCCTGCCTTCTATTAAGCCTCACTCCTCCCTCTGAGCATTATTCTGTATGTATTGTGCTCCTTCCCTTTTCTAAAGAGTCAAACTCCAACTGTTTTATCTCTTTTACAATATTCAGTACTTTCATTCTATTTGGTTTAGATTTTGAATTCAGTTTTCTAGAAATTAGTTTTTTGGCCAATAGTATCATTAAATTTACTGGCCTTATATAGGCAATTCAGATCCTAGATCCCAGTTTAAAGGACTTACTTCCTTAGTTACTATCATTTATCACCCAACATTTCTGTCAGTAGACTCTGTAGGAAAATTTTAAAATCCATCAACTTGTTACATACCCAAAAACATGTTCGCACTTTCCTCTGTCTTCGACATTGCATCTCCAATATTTATTATCCTGAGAAAAAATATCCTCTAAAGATTACTTGGAGTATAAATATAATCGTACAAACATCGTTAGCCTAAGAGTAAACTCATACATAGTCATAACTAAAGCTTCCTTCCTAAACTTTTCCAATGGATAATGTAGTATAATAAATCATATACTTAAGAAAACAGCCTGAGATATTCTCTTCACTCACTCAAAAAGTCTTCACAAGAAACCATCAATGAGTTTTATGATATTACTAACTTATCCATTCATTGACACATACAAATGTGACATGTGCAAATAGATAATTTCAACAAAATCCATTTACTGAAATTACAAAATTAATGAGATATACAACAGAAAAAGAGGTAATGCCTGGCTTTCAAAAATTACCTTAGTCCTAAAAACAGGCCCAGAATAAATACAATACAATACAAAAACTACTAACTCTTCCGACAAAACCTTTCTGATCTAACTATGAGCTCAGTTTAGTCTCAAAAGTTGAAATCAGTAATAAGATATTCTTTAATTACATCAGTAAACTGAGAAGAAAAATTGTGAATGTAATCTATCTATCAATAATTAATCACTCATGAGAAAGACATGGTAGATGTACCTGCAGAAAACATTTGTACAGATTTCAGAATAAAGAACTATGTCAAAATGCCACACAAATAAGAGGATATGTGCCTTATCATGTAACAACAGACATGATTATTGCTTCCATAAGTAAAAATAAGAACTTGGTTTTCCATGTAACTAGGTAACATACCTGGTGGTTTCCTACTCAGTCTTAAGCAAACCTAACAAAACCCCTCTTAAACAATGTGCTAACGTAGGTGCATATCCCAGATCATGGTAACAGGTTGTAATAGTCCCAATTCACACGGGGGGCATAGCAGACCCAAACAATTCAAGACTCACCATCTTGGCAATTATTTCATGTAGAACTGTGGAGAGAGTCATAACAGAATGTATCCAGAATGACTCCGGTGACCTACTCAGGACACAAGTCAGGATGGTATGGGTTTTCTGTCTATCCCAGTGAGGATTACCAGTGGTGTCTACAGGGATCTGCACTGGAGCCTATTCCTTTTGGACTATTTTTCTCAGATATAAATGGGAAGTGAGTTGTAATTACTGAAAATACATTAATGTAGCCAAAAGACAAGACATTAATGACTACTAACTAGATAGTATATTTATTTCAGTGAGAAATGCTAAGATTTTCCAAGATAGTTTACAAAAATACTCATGTGGGGCTGTAGTAATGGCTTTGTTTTTAATTTCATAAATGTAGCTTCATGAGATTTGGCAAAAATTATGTAAATGGTCAAATCATAAAAGATAACACCACCATTAAATATCTAGGGGAAACAGTAGATAACAATATAAACTTTGACCAGTGTATACCTAACAAAATCAGAAAAACATTCTGTTCCTCGTCTAATTCTAAACAGCATGCCTTTCATTCTAGAGAGATCACTGTACCACTTTATATATTAATGATATGAGCCATTATTTATTACAGTGCTACATTTTATAGCCTTCATACAAGTCACCAAAAGGAACCTGAAAGGTAAGTTTGTTTGCTAGAAAAGTGATAGGACTGGAGAAACTGAACTACTCAGAAAGGCTTTGGTAACTATTTTATAGTCTGTTTCTTATAGGTTAATAAGAGGTGATGTCTCCTTTGTCTGACAGGCACTGTCTGTTCCAGTTCTGTTTGCAAGTCTATAGCCATAACACACTATATCAGAAAAATGTAAATACAGATAATATATGTGGCACATACCTTGCAGAGTACCATCTAAGAATATACCTTCACTAACAAGCAGAAGAAATAAATCATTAACTTCCTTCTAAGATAATCTTGGTCTACATATGGAAAGTACAAAATACAAACAAGGGGTTTAAAGCAATCAAATTTCTTGAAGACCAGTATGTCATAAGGTTAAGGACTGAACTTATGAGCATCAAATCCTCAAAAGATTCATCACATCAATTTTTGAGTGCCTTGAAAGGAAACTGAATCGTTAAAGCATTTAAGCAGTAAAGTAGTTTTAAGTCCTTCCTATCAAATATGATTTTATCAAACATGCATTTTACAGTTAGCACTTGTGCGCCATAAAATGCAGTAAATTGTATTTTTTTAATCTATTTTATGTTAACTAGGATTGATTTCCATATGACTGCCATCTGTAACTTTATTTTCTTTACGCACTTGACAAGGTCATAAAAAGGGAACAGTACCCATCTCCTAAATCAATGCTTGGCTGAAGAAGAGTATTCATTCTTTAGACTAACAGCACCACCTTCATTGAAACCTCTGCCTATCACTACCAGTCTTCTTCCAGGCCTTTCCTGTTACTGATAGACCATCTAGTTAAGTTTTGAGATCTTAATGAAGAGGGTGATATCGTTGTAGGAGAACCCAGTACCTCCGCCACTTCAATTAGCAGGTTTTATATGTTGAAGCACCAACAGCAAATCCCATGCTATGTCCTATAGATGACTGACTGTGCTAGCTGGAAGGAGCATTGCGATGTCCACTGAGTTACTCAGAGCCAGCAAGGCAGGCACACAGGTCACCTTCTGGCACTATCATTGCACAGGTCAAGAGCTAGACAGTTTGTACTCCATGGTCTTTCCACCTATCGTTATTATGCACAGGGAATCTAGGAGCAGTAAAATGCAGGTTATCAGTATCTTGAGTTATTTTGTCACTTACGGTATGATGTCTCACATTGGTATTTGGCTATCCTTTTTTCCTTCTCACATGTTACATTTGTCATGCAGGTACACCTGATGAAGCCAGAGGCAGCTCCCAAAGCGTGCTGTGCACCCACTAAGCTCAGTGCTATTTCTGTGCTGTATTATGACAACAGCAACAACGTCATCCTGAAAAAGTATCGGAACATGGTGGTCAAGTCCTGTGGCTGTCATTGAAAGAGAGAGACAAAAACACAGGATACAAGACAAAAGAAATAAACCATACCAGAAAAACAAACTCTCTGGTGGTACTCAGTCTCATACCTCATAGAGACTGCTTTTCATCTCTACCTTTGATATGGATATTTAGCACTTAAATCAATCTTTTCTTCAGATGTCTTGATAGGGTGTGGACATTAAGAAACCAAAAACAGACTTTAATGTCAGTGGAACTGATGAAGTAACAGTTATTACAAGCTCAACTGTGGCCAAGAAATGAGGACTACTTGTTAAACTCACATGGTAAGCTTGATCAGAACATTCTGGAATCATGAACAGATTCTACTTTTACTGGAACAGATTATAACAATTAGTTATTGCAAGCCTGACAAGAACTGCTTGTTAGGAAAACAGTAATTACTTACACAGTAAGTTGGTAGCAGTAATCAAATCTTTTCTATATTACAGAATAATATTGGAGTTACTTAGTAAATATACACAAATGTTGTAATGCTTGTAAAATGTAATACTGATAGAAAATATCATTTTTCTCACAGACTGCTATAGAGGATGACTTGATGAGTGTGTATGCAGAGGCCATTTTTCAGCAGATTAATGAAGGTGTTGTACAAGTGTTTTGTTTTTTTTCAGTTTTCTGATTTCAGTGTACCTTTCATGTTCTGTATCTGAGATGAATGTTTACAGAAAGTCTTTTTACTCAAGACATTGCTCACCTGGATAGTAGGGTGTCCATTTTGTTGCACAGCAGGAGATTGCTTGCATCACAATTGATGCTTTACAGCTTGAAACAGAGAAAGGGCGTAAGTGTTGTTGCTGGCTCCATGTAGGAACAATGTATTCGTGCACGAGTGCTATTTTCTTTTTGTGCTCTCTGAGATCATTGCATCCAAGAAAAGAGGGAGACAGTTTTTTACTGTGTTTCTTGTCACACTTTCCCAAGTTGAAGCATGAAGTAACCTCTGAGAATAATGAAGTAAAAGGGTTTTAAGGAAGCCTTCACATGGGTGGGAGTTGTGCCCCTGCAAAAAAAAAAAGTGTTATTTTCATTTTTGGTCTTTTTGCTCGTAAACTATCTCAGCTCAAGTACAGATGTCAGAAGTACATATGTACTGAAGCTCTCAGTTTTGAGAGGGAGTTTTGTACCAAGTATTGTGGGTTAATGTTGGACCCAGAATCATAGATCTGTGTAGGACAGTGCTGTTCTACTTTCAGAAGACTATCTTCCCACCAAACCTCTGGTTGGCCATCCTAGGAAGCTACCTCATTAATAACACACCCCTAAGAGGGGACCCAGTAGTCAGGAATCTGGGGATGTATGTGGATAGTAACCTGACTTTCGACCAACATGTGTCTATGTAGTTAGGAAATCATTCTGTGTTGCTCAATGTATAAGTCAGGGTATGCCATTTAGGTCCAGGAGGTTAGAGTTCCTCTGTATTCATCCCTCATCAGACCCATCATTGAGTACAGTGCCCTCTGCAGTATGTACCTGACTAGGCACATGCAGTAACTGGAACAGCCACAGAGGTTCCTCACAAAAAGAGTACAGAGTGTAAACAACATGTTTTCCACAGATTGGCTCAAAGCCCTGTCTCTATAGTCAGTTTCCCACAGACTTTTAAGTGGTGATCTGTGCCTGGCATACAAGGCACCCTTGGACCCCACTCTGGTGGACCTTTTGCGCATCCACAAAACCAGAACTACTCAATCTAGGGACTTGAACTTTGCTTGAGACATAAATAGGACATGCTGGAGGGATGAGTATGTCTCAGACAATGCCCTTTCCCTAACAATATTCTAGTATAACCTGGACCAATGGATTATACATCGGACATTCACCCCAGGTCTAGCACCTATGTTCCTGAAGGACACAGGAAGTCTGTAAATCATACTCTAGCTTACATATATTCCTTAAAATAATCTCTAAGATTCAAAAAACTTGAACCTATAGGTGTGGTTAAAAACAGATGGTTTAATGTCACCATCAATGGAAATAAAAAAAGCTGTAGCCAAAAAAAACACAAGCTAAATCAGTTGCCTTTTCCATGCAATGAGGCTGTGCTGCCTGAACTCCAAAGCTTAATATAATCAAATATGATGTTATACCACATTGGTGGAAACAAAAAAAAATACTTTAAAAGCTTAACTTGTTTCAGCTAGCAGTGTCATTTGGCCATCTGATTGTAAACCAGATGTCTGGCTCCCTTTATATTTTGAAAAAAAAAAGTGTTGCACAATTTTTGAAGCTACAAAATGACAAATGTGTTTGCTAAAATACTTTCGGAATGTAGTTTTAGAGGTAATACACCATTTGATCGAGTTTGATGTCCCAACACAATAATTACAACACAAAATAAAAAGAAAAATTAACCAAAACTTGTAACCAAGTCTTTCTGCATTTCTTGAAGTTTTTTTTAATTTCATGTGCAGTTTTAGAGTACTGAAAAAAATATCTCCTGAGGTCTGCTGTCTTCCATTTTCTTTTTAGTCAATGACATCCTGACACACATATTAAAAATATCCCGGGGTGCATGCTTAATTTGTGTAATGACAACACAGAATCAAGTTTTAAAGTAGAATTGACCACTAGACTACCTGTCTCTGACACTCTCAAAAAAATCAAGTCCTTGGCACAATTCTTACCACTATTACCTTTTTTTAATTAAGCACATCTATCCAAAAGCACAGTCTAATGCAGTATATGATGTTGTTGGCAATAAATTATAGGCAAGCACTCATTCAAGGACTAGGTCACTAAAAGGAAATTAATTTATGGCTCTCAGGAAGTTCCCCTTAATGCATCAGAATAAAAATGTGACACATTCCCAATTACTCCCTTCATGCTTGTTAGCTACAGTCTTGCCTGCATGCTGAAAACAGCAATTGTCAGTTATGTGGCTAAAACCATATTAGATTATTACACAAACAAATAGTATAACTAGTATGAACTTTTCTGAAGACACTGGAAATGAAAATAACATTTCTACATATTTTAACCATTTTTCCAGCAAAGATGAGTTAGAAGTTAAAGCAGGTTTACTCAGTGCATGCAGTTTAAGGTCTTGACGTATACAATGCAACAAGTCTTGTTTTCTCAACCATGATCCTTTGCTTTGTTCACTAGGGTACTTGTAGCAGCCAAGCAGACTGGGGTGTTCTGTATCTCCTGCTAGCATTCAAGCAGACTGCTGTGTTTTATATGTGCTTGTGCTGTAATGTACAAATAAATACACGCCGAGAAAGAGAGCTGTTGATTTGGTTGTTCTGTGGTCAATTCTGATCATCCTGTGTGACTTGTCTGATTGCTATAAACTCATTAAAGTGGCATACAATAGCTTTCAACATTCTGATGGCATCCTGGCTGCTTAGCGTAGCACTGAAGCTACAAACTGATCAACACAACTAGTTAATTCTTAACTAGTATGCTGGTGTTGTCTGGTGTGGGGCACAGTCATCTATATCTACTGTGACCTACTCTTAGGTTGGTTCATAGGTTCATAGGTTGATACTAGGCTATCTGCCCTAGGGCATTTACAAGCCTAGCCAGAGTGTGTTTGGCTTTCGCCACCCTTCTTAGATTAGTTGACTGTGCCTCTGTATAGTAGGTCACAGAAGGTAGCCCATTTAAGGTTAGTTTACCATGCCTCTGTCTAACAGTGACACAGAAGAGATCCCAGGGGTAAATTTACGATCTCCCATCCAAACGTCAAGATTCTTCTTGAAGAGGGTCATTGAGGGGCTCTGTCTGACATGGATTGGGATTTTGTTCCAGAGTGAGGGGAGCCTCTGGGATACGAATCTGTCCCTCCAGCATGTTCTATGTATTTCTGTGCTGAGGTTTAAGTCACTGGAGCGTGTAGTTCTGAAGGATTTGGATTTCTTGAGGTGGAGCATGTCCATTAATTCTGGGTTGGACATGGCTTTATATGTCAGGCACAGATCGCCTCTGAGTAGCCGGTAAGCAACTGAGTAGAGCTGGAGTTTCTTTAGCCTAACTGCGTAGGGCATCTGTTTGAGTCCCTTGATCCTCTTGGTGAGGTACTTTTGGGGTCTTTCTAGTTGTAGCAGGTGTCGGGTAAGGTACATCCCAAATGGGGCATTGTATTCAATTATGGGCCTGATGAGTGATGAGTAGAGGGGCACAATGACCTCTCTTGATCTAGATGTGAGCCCCTTCGTGATAAGGTGGGCTATATAGAATGTCTTTCTAACCACTTTGGCAATGTGATTGTCAAAGGAGAGATTGCAATCTACTTGGGTCCCCAAATCCCTAATTACTTCTTCCGTACTTAATGGATTACCACCTATGTGGCAATTTGTGGGCACTTTGTTTTTCCCAAAGGGGATGACTATGCACATTTTGGCATTTAGCTTTAGGCCATGGCTCTGGCACCAGTTATCCGTCTCTGTGAGACCTTTTTGGAGGATGCTTGTGTCAGCCGGTGAGTTGATTATGGCCCCCAGTTTGCAGTCATCTGCAAACTTTGTCAGCCATAGTCCTCTTGTGTTAGCCTGTACCTCAGAGAAATATATACCGAACAAGAGAAGTCCCGGGACTGAGCCTTGTGGGACGCCACTTGTAACTGGTTTAGAGTCTGACATGGCACCTGCAATTCTGACCATGTGGGTTCTATCCCTAAGCCAGTTTGCAACCCATCTTGTGACATAGGGGTTGATATTTAAGCTGGTGAGCTTATTTATGATGCCCGAGTGGGGTATTGGGTCGAAGGCTTTTGCAAGGTCAAGGTAGGCTTACAAATTAATGTAAAATATAAATTTATAATTATAAATTAAAAATTATTTCAGCTTCTTGATCCAAGGTTATATCAGGCCCTCTCTGTCTTTGGAGGAAGGGGGTCCCTGTTGGACTGATCATGCATTTTTGACATCAAAAGGTATGCCATGCAGTGATCCTTTTGGGAAGCACATACTCCAATATGGTGTCCTTCACACTGTGTTTGCCACATTTTCAATGTGTTATAAACTGTCAGCTTGACTTCAGTAGCAGGCGGCCACAGCTGTAGGTAAACAATGGAATCACTGCTGCAGGACAGACTTTTAGCATATCTAGAAATCATTAAAGCACTGAACCCAAGATAGGATGGCTTCACATCAGGAGGATTATGCAAGAAAAGTTTTACAGGGTTTACCTAAGAGCAATCAGATCACACTTGATTGAATCACTGGTTTCAAAAACTGAATATTGAAACCAAATGATGATTTGAGAACAATAAAAAAAGACCGAAAAATAGTTTGTTTTTTTCCCTTGGGTTTAGGCAAGTCCCCTACACTGCCCAAGTAGAGGGCTCCACCCCTATACACCTAAATTATATATGTACCAACTCCATGGTCTCAATGCAGTGAGGAAAGGGGAAAAATCTCCCAAAACTGCCCCACCAGTTTGCACAATGTAACACATTGCGGTAAAAAACTGCAATGTTAAATTTTTGATCTAAAGCCACTTGTCCGCCAGTGCCTCAACAACCTGTAACTATGCCAGTTTACAGAGTTCTTGGACTGAGAAATAAAGCTGTAAACTAGAAACTGGCTGCAGATATAGCCTGCTTAGATTTCAGCAAAGTGTTTTACACAGTTCCTCAGAATAAGTTGTTGATTTATTATTGGTCTGACTCCTAGTATAGTAACAGTGTTACAATAATAGCTAGGCAAATGGATGCAGAATGTTCTAGTAATTAGAGTCTGCTCAGAAGAAGGGATTTTTATCGATGATGTACCTCAAGATTCATTACAGGGGCTGGTCCTGTTCACTGTCTGTACAAGTAATGTCACCGAAGGTCTGGAAGGAAAAGTGTGCCTTTTTGCTGATGATACAACAATGTGCAACAGGGCTAATGTATGTGAAGGCATTAAGGGAAAGAAAGGGACTTTGTAAGACTGAGGGAATAGTCTGAAACACAGTAGCTTAAATTCAGTGCAAAAAATGTAATATATTGCATACAAGAAGCAAAAGGAGTACAGAGTTAGAGTTGAAGCAGTATTAATGAAGAGGGTAGAAAGAGATTTGTGGGTAATCATACCAGATACTTAAAATGGAAGCAATCAGTATGGCAAAGCAATGAAGAAGACAGGCAGAATGCTAGCATGTACAGGAAGAAACAATTCCAGTAGCCAAAAGAAAGTTATTATCCCTTTATAAGTTAGTCACAAATCACAGATCAACAAGGAAAACCAAATCCCATACCATTAACAGTAAAAAGGCAGGGATATGACTAAAGCCTCTCCATTTACGTTAAGATATTTGGATCTATTTACAGTAAGATATTTGAAGATTTATTTTAGGTATTAGAAAAAATGTGGGCGTCTGATTATATTAATTGTTGTGATAGTCTGCACTATAGATAGCTTTTAGCATTGCTTAAATGATTAGATAAAGTGCAGATTAATGTACGAATACAAATATTCTTTTCATGACAGTTAAAAAGTCCCTAGAGTGGTATTATTTTAGGTTGTGTCTGGTCAAATTTTGAAAAGAAAATGAGACTATTAACGATATAATATTTGGAACTGACAGAATTAGTAACAAACCTCATCAAAAGCTATTTCCTAAAATGAAACTGGAATTAGTCTAAAATGTTTTGTGTGTCAAAGCACAGTCCATTGTGCCTCTTTTGTTAACTGTACTGTTTTACAATGCAATGAGTTATTATTTATTGAACTCTGAATACAATGCAGAAAATCTACCAACATTTATTGTACAGTGAAACTGTATATGATACCTGCTCATGTACTACATAAACTGTATATGATACCTGGTTGCGTACTACATAAACTGTATATGATACCTGCTCATGTACTACATAAACTGTATATGATACCTGGTCACGTACTACATAAACTGTATATGATACCTGCTCATGTACTACATAAACTGTATATGATACCTGGTTGCGTACTACATAAACTGTATATGATACCTGCTCATGTACTACATAAACTGTATATGATACCTGGTCGCGTACTACATAAACTGTATATGATATCTGGTTGAGTACTACATAAACTGTATATGATACCTGCTCATGTACTACATAAACTGTATATGTTTTCTGGTTGAGTACTACATAAACTGTATATGATACCTGGTCACGTACTACAAAAACTGTATATGATACCTGGTCATGCACTACATAAACTGTCTAACTGTATCTTTCTAGTAATAAATTTCTATGCACATTTTTTCTTTTCTGTATAAAAGCTGCAAATCACAGCAGTATACTCCTTAACATGATTCACATTTTAAGGACTCTTGGCTCAGTACTTATTTATTATATCAACTGTAACGCCAGTTTTATACATTATCTCTCAAACTGTAAATAAGTAAAACCCAGTGCCAATTAATACAATTATATTTTATAAGTGCTAAAATAATACATGAACTATAAATATATATGTTGCAATTAGCAAATGCAGGCGCATGTAATAAATGTATGTATTGCTGCTACTACATTTGTCAAAAAGAAAAGTCCCATGTCATGACCAGCAAGCTTCCAGTGGAAAATTAAATGCAACCTTGGTGGCAAAAGCAGATTTTGTGACATACTTCTTCAGACTCAATTTCATACCTAAGTGTTACATTTTCTAAGTAAAGTACAGATCTAGAAGCCTCTGTGTAACTCATGTTGGTTATCATGCTGCTTTTACAGGTACTTAACAACCGTGCTTAAATGCTGTAGAAAGAAAACAGTTCCCAAATAGTGGGGCTAAGGTGTTTACCTAACTGACACAAGGTATAAGGCTTATTCACACATCTGAAGGGAAATTGTCTAGGCTTAAAAAAAGAAGTTATGTTCTTACCATAACATTTCATGTTTGTTGTCCTTTATCTCGCCTTCCTTATTTCTGGTTGGGTTCGGAGCCGATCATGGCTCCGACTCGGCCACTTTTAAAGCTCGAAATATCCTTACTGGCTCAAGGCTAACCCTTATCTCAGCATGTTTAGCAGTAGCTACCCAGATCTCGTTTGTGAGAACTAACCACTAGGTAGGAGAACTATAAATTACCCAATAAAGGAGGTGACTAAACAATACTGCTTCCTTGTACCAAAAACAACAGAACAACAATGGTGACAAGGACTATACCAAAAGCTGAAAAACAAAGGAAACTCAGCCAAATCAGGCAAAAAAAAAGGAAATTCCTCTCAATCATCCAGGATGGGGGAAGGAGGGAGGGTCGCAAGAAGGAAGGCGAGATAAAGAACAACAAACATGGAACGTTATGGTAAGAACATAACTTCTTTATGTTATGTTGTCCATCTCGCCTTCCTTCTTTCTGGTTGGGACAGCGTCCCCAGCACCTAAATCCTGGGTGGCTCACAGGAAAAGAGACTTCAGAACCGTGGAACCAAAGGATGCCCTGTTCCGAGAGGCCATGTCCACTTTGTAATGAGTAATGAAGGTATGGGGAGTAGCCCTTGTTGCTGCTGCACAAATACTATCTAATGGAAGCTTAGCTTGAAAGGCTATGGAGGTAGCCAAGGACCTAGTAGAATGTCCCCTCACTTTTCCCGGGACAGACACATTCCGAGACTCAGAAGCATAAGTAATAGTATTGGACAGCCATTTTGACAAAGTCACTTTGGAAACTGGTGAGCCTTGCTTACTCTGAGAGAAGGATACAAACAGCTGATCTGATTTTCCGATGTCCTTGGTTCTTTGAAGATAAAATCGTAACTGCCTGTGGACATCCAATTGATGTAACTTATACTCTACCTTGTTGCCATAATTTGAAAAGAAAACAGGAAGTTCAATTGACTGATTCAAATTATACTCTGAACAGACTTTTGGTAAAAAGGAAGGATTAGTTCTAAGAGATACTCTATCCTTGTGAAAGATCATATAAGGCGGGCGGCTGAAAAGTGCCTGTAACTCGGAAACCCACCTAGCTGATGTAACAGCAATCAGAAAGAGGGTCTTCCATGATAAGAACTTTAGAGGACAAGAAGCAGCTGGTTCAAAGGGAGGGAGGATCAGAGCCACTAGTACTAAATTTAAATCCCAAGGATGGAGAGGTTCTTGGATAGGAGGCCTTAATAGGGTAGCATCTTTCAAAAAGGCCCTACATAGCTTGTGGGACATGACATTAGAACCTAGAAAGCCCACATGAAAATGAGAAATATCAGCCAGTTGAACTTGAATCGTAGCAGCCGCTGCTCCTTTTTCAAAGGTTTCTGCCAGGAAGTCCAAGATTTTTGAAATTGGAGCTGTAAAGGGATCAATGTCATTTTGCTCAGCCCAGAAGGAGAACCTCTTCCATTTACTAGCATAAAGTTTCCTAGTAGTTGGTTTATGAGAAGAGACTAAAATATGTTGAACCATAAGTGAGATATCCAGGAGCCTGGCTAGAACTGGAAGTGGAGAAACCAAGCTGAGGGCTTGAGAGTTTGAATGGTGGGAAGAGCACCTGACTGATGTATCAGGAGGTCTGGAACCAGATCCAGAATCCAAGGCTCCTCTTGCAGGTAATGCCAAAGAAACGGGAACCATATCTGATGAAGTCAGTATGGGGCAATGAGGATCAGCTTGCGACTCAGCAACTTTGCTTTCTGAATAACTTTTGGAATTAATGGAAAGGGGGGAAAGATGTAAAGAATCCCGGGGGGGCCAATCATGGATAAGTGCATCTCTGGGTGACTGTCATGGTGGGGGAAATAGGGCAAAGTAGCTGTTGCATTTGTTGTTTAGGTGAGAAGCAAAAAGAGTGCAGCATGGCTGGCCTCATCTGCAGAAGATCATATCCGCCACATCTTGTTTAAGAGACCACTCAAGGGCATGAGAATTGCCTTGCTGTGCTTGTCCACTATCACCTTGGACTTCCCCGGAATTTGCGCTGCAACCAGAAAATGCTGAGAGGAAATCGCTCATTGCAATACTCGAAGGGCCTCCCGACACAAGAGGTAAGATTTGGTTCCACCCTGTTTGTTGATGTACCACACTACTGACATGCTGTCCGTCTGAATTGCTATATAGCCCAAAGGAAGAGAGTCGTGAAGTGCTTGCAATGCTAATAACACCACTCTCATCTCCAGGACATCGATGTGTAAATGGTATTCATGAGGTTGCCAAGTCCCCTGGACTGTCTGTCCCAGACAATGCCCCCCACCCTATATGGGAAGCGTCCGTGGTAACTGCGGCTACAAAGGGTCTGCCTTGAGTGAGTAGGGGAGAGTGGAGCCACCACTGCAAATCTTTCTTGCAAGCATCCATGATTAAGATCATGTGTGACATTGGTAGATCCTAATAGGACCACTAAGTGAAGAGGAGCCATTGCAAAATCCTCATATGATAATGAGCTAACGGGACTAGAGTAATGTCAGCTGCCATCAAACCCAAGACCTTTAGGACTAACTGAGCCTGAACCTTTGATTTTGACAAGAGGAGAGAGACCTGACCTTGAATGGCAAGCATCCTTTCTTGTGGGAGCTTGGTTATCATGTCTATTGTATTTAGTTGAATCCCAAATGTCTCAGGTGACCCGTCACTACTGCCATGCATTTGATGAACACCCTGGGGGCTGTGGTGAGACCAAAGGGCAGAGCTCTGAAATGGTAATGACTGGCTCCCAGCTAGAACTGTAAATGTCTCCTGGACTGCCTGTCCATTTTTATATGGTAGTATGCATCCTGGAGCTCGATAGAGCACATCCAATCATCCTGACCCAAAAAGGGTAGAATGGACTGCAGTCACCATCCAGAACTTGGTCTTCTTTACTGACCTGTTTAACTTGCTGAGATCCAGGATAGGTCTCCAGTCCCCTGTCTTCTTTGAAACTAAAAAAAACCTTGAATAAGTTCCAGATTCTATCTGGTCTGCTGGGACTTCCTGAATGGCAATTTTATCCAGCAAAGTTTTTACTTCTAAGGTTGCTTGATCCTGAAGATTGGGAGAAACATCTGGGATTGATGATTTTTGACTTCTTGGGGGTGTTTGGGAGAAGGTAATTTTGTAACCCCTGGATATTATGCACCGTACCTATGCGTCTTCTATTATATCTTGTCAGGCTCTTGGGTACAGTGATATTCTGCCCCTGACTGCCTCCAGAGGTGGGCAGCCGGGCAATCCTTCAGGGATTTTGAAAGGCCTTGGCAGAGAATGTATCCCTGTTGCCCTGTTGTGGAACCCCCCCCTTTGCCCCGAGGTCAGCATCTCCCGTTATTATTTCCCCCTCTGCCTCTGGGGGAATTATCTCCATGAGTGACTGACGAAGCTCCCTGGGATTTACAGAAGCACATTTTTCCACTCTTTTGGCCTTTGGGATAAGGCCGGGATGGAGTGGAAAAATAGACTCCTATGCGAGAGAGAGTTTTGCCATCTTGTTCACTCCTGGTAAGAGTCTCTCGAACTTGCAGTCTGAACAAGGTCGAGCCATCAAAGGAGGCATTTGTAAAAGAGGGCTTGAAGGGCTCCGCAAATTGACAAAGGCGCATCCAGGAGTGTCTACGAAGAGCCACTCCTGTGCCTGCAGCCCTACTCGCTCTATCTGCTGCATAAGAAATCAGGCATATGGAGGAGTTAACAATGGAGGTTAGGGTCGCTAGCTGATTAGCCGACTTGGAAGCTGCTCCCTCAGCTGAAGGATCCTGTAGGGGATCTCCCAGCTCTTTAATGATATCCCTCTGAAGTCTTGTAAAATGTGTCAAATAGTTCAGCAACTGAAGAGTAAAGGCCGCTGAAGAGAAAACACGCTTCCCATATCTATCCATGGGTCTAGACTCCTTGTTTGGTGGATGGATAGAAGAGGAAGTCTCCGCGAGTTCCTTCTTGGTGGCTGCTGCCATCACCATAGCATCAACTGGCACGCCTTTAGAGAGAAAATTCTTGCCCTCTGGTGCGGTCATGAATTTGTTAGGCCTTCTCGGAATGGGCTCCATGGTCTCTGGAGAACTCCATGCCTTTCGACAGACTACAGACAAAAGTGGGTCAAAAGGCGGAGACACCCAGGAGGAGGAAGGTCAGGAACCAAACGTGTCCGGGTACACGGACTCATCCTCAGAAGGGACAAGGGAGTTTCAGTGTCCCCTCCGCCTAAGGATCTCAAGGATGTCTGAGAATGAGACATCTTAAGAGGGGGACCGTGGGGACCCTTCTGAGTCATCCAAGTCTGTGTCAGAAGTGATGGATTCAGGGGAGTCCTCATGCTTCCTCTTACATTTTTTCTTCCTGGGAACCTCCTCTGAGGAATGCTCAGGAGAGGTCTCGGAAGAAGAGGGGTCACCCTGTGGGGGGTCCTGGGGACATCGGTTCCCTACGCTTGGGATGGAGAGAAGGATCTGAGGCAGACACCGGTATCGATGGGGATGGAGCCAATGGAGCCGAGGGTGGGGCTGTTTCGGTAGACAGTACACTCCTCATCACCTCGAAGGCACCGTGGTCTGGAATGGAGGGAGGATCCAGCTCCAGGGAGCCTGGAGACCTCCTCTTCCCTGAAGGCGATGGCTCCAAGGCAGATGTGGGAGATGAACTCACCTGTGCCAAGGCTCTGAGAGGGAGACCAGGGTTGGGCAAGGGTCCGATGCACTTCCCCTTTCAGAGCTGGCAAGAGAGTCTCAATGCCCAGACCCTTCGACAGAGTGGACTGTCAAAGAGGTTGGAGAGATGTTGGAACCGACAAAGCAAGGATTGTCGGAACTGATGGTTCCACCACTACTACTTCCATGCACTCCGGCTCCAAACTGGATGCAGCTAGAGGAGAAATAGAGACAGGGACTGGTTTGGACAATGGTGCCACTTCCTTCTGGGCTGGACCCGACAACAATTGAGCAAATACCTGTGTTTTGAGCAGCCTCTTCACCACTCTCTCCACATCATCATCCGATAAACTCCTGGATGATCGAGAGAAGTGGGCCGAGGACTGGTGACTACCTACCACTGACTGCAAAATTGGAGACTGAGGCACAGATCTCACTGGGTCCAAAGAAGGAGATGTCGATCTCTTTTGAGTCCGGGATGGCTCCGAAGCCACAGATAGAGCCGCCGAAGAAAGGACTCTTTGGAGCCAACAATCCACTCCAAAGGATCAGAATATTTTGATTTTGACTTTGTCAGCACCGAAGGTGGAGCAGACAAAGATGCCAGCTTGTCATTGGATTTTTTTGAAGGCTGAGTATCCAATGCTACTTCAACCTGTGGTTTTTAATAACCCTCTCAAAATAAGTTTGTTGCGCCAATCCTGCAAAACCCATGCGCTAAAGGCATGGCAAACAGCATGAGTCCTGCAGGTGGATCACACGTAAACAATAAACACAACTTGTTTGCCCATTTGGAAGGGACATTTTCTGGTAACCGAGTCACATTTCTTGAATCCTGACTGCTTAGGAGCTTCTTTAGACATTATAAGCACAAAGGGACTAACAACAAGAAAGTGTGTTTTTTTTTTTGAAAGAAGAAGAAGAAAAAGAGGAGGGGGTAGCCTCTAAGTTAAACAGCTAATGCTCCCAAAGGGAGAAGGCCTCTAACTAAAACAGCTTCTCCCTAGGTAGCAAAGAGGGCTAAAGGGACAAGTCAACAACCCTCACGAAAAAAAACGGGCCACCGACAACACACAGGTAAATGCCTGAGAGAAAACGTTGCCCTAACAGCAAAAACAACAGTAATGAGGATGGGGTGATAAAGAAGAGAAAAGTCTAAACTCTAAGGAATTTAGCCTAAAACAATAACAATTTTCACAGAAAAAATTCACTACTTAGCCTGAGCCAGCAGAAGATAATCTCGACGCTGCAAGCAGCAATGGGATCTGGGTAGCTACCGCTAAGCATGCTGGGATAAGGGGTTAGCCTCGAGCCAGTAAGGACTCTTTGAACTTTAAAAGTGGCCGAGTCGGAGCCGAGATCGGCACCAAACCCAACCAGAAAGAAGGAAGGCGAGATGGACAACATAACATTGGCCTGCAAGGGCAGCTAGCCTAGTACTAACCTATGAATTATCACATGAACATTGTTTTTTTTGTTTTTTTTACTCAGGTAATTGAACAGGTGTCATTTGTATACATTTATACTTTTCCAGCTACAAGCCAAATGTGTGTGTGTGTGTGTGTGTGTGTGTGTGTGTGTGTGTGTGTGTGTGCGTGTGCGTGTGCGTGTGCGTGTGCGTGTGCGTGCGTGTGTGTGTGTGTGTGTGTGTGTGTGTGTGTGTGTTTTCAATAACCATGGTTTTGGAGGTGTAAGAAGTAAGAAAATTGGTATACCTTGAGAAAACTTGTGTGGATACATGAGCAACATGCTCCGTCCACACCAGACAACAGCAACCAGAAGTCAAGACTGAGGATGAACCCTGGAACTGTGAGGTCAAAAACATTAGCAATGGGCTATCATGTTGCTTAGTGATAGATAGATAGATAGATAGATAGATAGATAGATAGATAGATAGATAGATAGATAGACAGACAGATAGACAGACAGATAGATGGATAGAAGAATCACGTGATTGGTAGCTTATTACTCAAACTGTAAGATCATACACTGTAACTGATAAACTGCTCATGGGTCATACTATCAGCAGTATGGCATTTGGCAAAGTTCTTTACAGAATAAAATTATAGTGCACTGGAATGAATACATTTTTATACTGAAAGCAAAATTATATATATCATTGTGTGCATTCCTTGCTAATGGTTGCAAGAATGGAAAGAAACAGTTTTTGAAATGTTCAGAGCTAAGCTTCCCCTGCTGTAAGATAGGTCTGACATGTCCAAGATAAATGCTTTCTATCATTTTGTTTGGAGTAGGGTGAGAACACCGTGACCATTTTGTATTGGGTCTTCCTAATCTAAATCTAATTATCCATGATTCTGAGTTGTATAATTTTACTCTGCATGTAGGGAAATGCAGTGATCCAGATGAATGCTATATGCACTATTTTAAGAGGAACAACCACAACCTTAATTTATTTTCAGGCTATGAATTCCCCTTTCTTTTGGAATATTCAATTCTTATTCAGTCTGAAGGTCTTACTTTTTAAGATGTGACTTCTCTTAGGAATAAACATTTCTGGCTCCTGTACCTCAGATTGCCTCCATTGTGAAGAGATGTTTTTGCTAGGAGAGAACTTTTCTGCAAATAATGCACCTTGGAAATGTGATTCTTTTAACTAATTATATTATATATTTTTTTTTTAAACCAAGTGATACACTCGGTTTTAAGTATTATGTAACAAAGGCAAGCTTTTTCCAGACAAATCAGCCATAAATACAACAGTGACAACAGACCATAATAGCAAAACACCTATAGTTAAAACTAAACAGATTAGACTCAAAAACCTATAAGCAGATACTACAACCTGGCAAACCACAAAAATATATTATTAATTGGTTACTCCTGTGTGTATAAAACAGATACATGCTTCACTGGATTTTGTAATGAGTTTGTGACTGTGTCATACCTGACTGGGGACATCTCACCTAGACTGAAAAGGATTTAGAGTAATCATGGCATAGTCATTGTTCATGCTGGAATGAACGATCTGAGGTCATCCTTCTCAGTAAGGAATAGTACATGGTAGGTTTACCAAACGTCCTTGCTATTATGGGAAAAAAAAACACAGATCCATGGAAGAATTCTCTCATCATTTTTATGGCACCTAAATATCAAGACAAAATGTTAGCATTCAAACAGTGGCTAAGGACATTCTGTCATGCTAGAGGATTCAGTACTTATCAGCCTAAAATGAAATGTGCAACCAGCCTGTCTGCTTTCCACTTGATGGGTTTTACCCTTCCCATAGGAAGTAGAAATAATGGGCTAACAGCAAAATAAATTTTCCATCCTCATAGTGCCTTTTTAGATCTCTTCAATTCCTCCCAAAATATAATAATAATAATAATAATAATAATAATAATAATAATAATAATAACAGGGATTTGAAGAAGAAAATTTTGAAGAAGAATTAAAATACATAAGACAAACAATAGAGATGTGGTTGGCTTTTCTAAATGCCAGAAATCTCAACAATAAAATGGGTGATTTAGAAGTTTTCACCTGCTTGAATGATGATAATATCTACACCACTATTGAAACTTGGCTTGAAGATGCAAATGACATCACAAATTGCAGGAATTATATACTGCATTTCATTGTTAATATGTGGTTATGTCTCGATGTTAGTAAAAGAACAACTAAAAACAAGAAGCCAGGAAAATAACTCAGAACTAGAAACTGTGTATACAATAATGCTAACTTTCTAAATACACATGAAGATGTAAACAATTCATGAAAATATAATCCTTATGAGAGATTTTAACTGCCCAAAGCACTGGATAAATGAGTCAATATCCAATAAATGTCCAAATCCAAATATTAATTTGGAACAAATATTATTGTATATGGCTAGAGGTGGCAGTGTCCTAGATATGATACTGACAAAACTAGGATTTTTCTGCTTCCTACCTTTGGTTATAATGTCATTATCTAATAGAAAATCAAACCCATTCATCTTTCTTACAATTACCCAATGGAAACCATGATGCAATAGCTTACGTGCTTATGAAAATAGATAGAGATACCATGCTCTATGATCCATATAAGCCTGTTCAGGACATTCTCAATATTATTAGCTTCTGCATTCATGAATACATACTTACATACATACATACTCGTAAGGTACAAATATTCAAGTAGCATTCTTTGAATAGGTACAGGAACTGTTGCTGTCACTGCATTTTGCTTTTGTTGACGTTGCTAAGTCATCTGGCACTATTTCACATAAGGACATAATTCACAATAAGGATTGTGTTCCAGTCCATATGTAATTTAATGGATAGAATTGGTGAAGCAGCATAGTAAACGTTAAGACAGAGCATTACATGTCTGTACAGACTGGGGTTATCAGAGATGTCTAACTGGGCTTTCTACTAGGAACACTTCTTTTTGGAATATTACTCTGAGATATACATATGTATAACATGCTATGAATAGTCAAATATATTCATCACTGCAAACTAGTAACATGAATACTTCAATAAAAAAATGCAGAAATTCTTCAAGATGATCTACAAAAACTACATAATAAGAGCATTAGTGAAAACCTCACCTTTAATGTTAGTAAATGCAGCTTCATAAAACTTGGCAAAATAATATAAATTATTATTTTAAAATAGCTGAATCATTAAAACACATTAAAAATAACAACAAATAAAGATCTAGTAAAGTTCTATAGAGAGTGGCAGACAACAATATAGATTTGACCTTAGTTCATCCACAAAAAAGAGGAAAATACATGCTTTATCACAGATAATTGTGTAAAGGAAGTCTGATCACTATGAAAATTATTATGCTTCACAGATCTGACCATTTAGTGACAACAGTGTTGTATGTTCTAGCCTAAAACAAGCCACATGAAATAATATGAAAAAATACAGCACTTACCTACCAGAAATAAATCATAGAGTTGGAAAAATTAAATCTTCATAAAAGTTTTAGGAGCTGTCATGATTTCTGGTTCTTACAGGTTACATAGAGGTGACCTCTGCCTGGTCGTTAAGCAATATCTCCTCCAGTTCTGTTAGAATGTCTATTCCTCGAACACACTGCTGGGAGAGCTAGCATTAGGCCAGTGTGTATGTGTGTATATATATATATATATATATATATATATATATATATATATATATATATATATATATGTATGAATAGAAAGAAGAACAGAAGAAGGATGCCTCCCTTTGATTCAAGGTCAAGAGGATAAATAACTGCAACAAAAACAGAAGAAGAATATCTCTAGGCAAGTGAATAAATGCCATTAACAAGGGTGTTTTCTGAAAAAAAGTATCTTTAAGAATAGAAAGACGTGCAAATACATTGCAAAACATCTTCCAAGATTTTGGAATACATTTTCCCTTTCAGTGAGAAGCTAATCATACCCTTTAAATCATAATGTATGGTACTTCTTGAAGGTCAGTTGGTCATGAGCTTGACAGTCAAATGTACAAACTTATGATACAGGAATTCTATTTTCTTTAAACAGGGTAGGAATGTGAAAAGTGTCATTACACATGTACTGCTTTCTTCACTTTGGCATTGCATTTAAATTAACAATAAATAGGCAGGTAAATGTCAGTCTCTTGGCAGCATTTTAGTCTTAGCCCCTTGATTTAAAATTGTTATGTTCAAAATCCAGCCACTGGGGATGCACAAGCCAGTGCATTTCTTTGAGCTGGTCCCAAGCCCAAATAAATGGGGAGGGTTGCATCAGGAAGGGCATCCGGTGCAAAATTTTGCCAAATCATACATGCAGATAACAGTACAGAAATACATACCAGATTGGTCGAGGCCCAGGTTAACAACGACCGCCACTAGTACTGTTGGCCAATAGGGTGCTGGCGGAAATTGGGCTACTGTTGGCCAAAGTAGGAGAAGAGGGGGAAGGCATAGCCGAATGCAGGTAAAGGCTAGGACTGTGATAGTGAGGGTCGGAACTTTGAATGCTGGCAGTATGACTGGTATAGGGAGAGAGCTAGCTGATATGATGGACCGAAGGAAGGTTGGTATATTGTGTGTGCAAGAGACCAGATGGAAGGGGAGCAAGGCTAGGTGTATCGGAGGCGGTTTCAAATTGTTTTATCATGGTGTGGATGGGAGGAGAAATGGCGTAGGCATTATCCTGAAGGAACATTATGTTAAAAGTGTTTTGGAGGTGAAAAAGAGTGTCAGATAGAGTGATGTTTATGAAGCTGGAAATTGATGGTGTAATGATGAATGTTGTTAGTGCATATGCTCCACAAGTTGGGTGTGCGATGGATGAGAAAGACAAATTTTGGAGTGAGTTGGATGAAGTGGTGATAACTGTACCCAAGGGTGAGAGACTGGTGATTGGAGCAGATTTCAATGGGCATGTTGGTGAAGGGAACAGAGGGGATGAGGAAGTGATGGGTAGGTATGGTGTTAAGCAAAGGAATGCAGAAGGTCAGATAGTCATGGATTTTGCGAAAAGGATGGACATGGCTATGATGAATACGTATTTTAACAACAGGGAGGAGCATAGGGTGACATACAAGAGTGGAGGAAGATGCACACAGGTGGATTATATCTTATGTAAAAGGGCCAGTCTGAAGGAAATTGGAGACTGTAAAGTGTTGGCAGGGGAAAGTGTAGTTAGGCAGCATAGGATGGTGGTTTGTAGGATGACATTGGTGATCAAGAAGAGGAGGATGAGTGTGAGGGCAGCACCAAGGATCAAATGGTGGAAATTGAAAAAGGGTAATTGTGAGGTGATGTTCAGTGAAGAGTTAAGACAGGCACTGGGTGGCAGTGAAGAGTTACCGAATAGCTGGGTAACTACAGCAGAGTTAGTAAGAGAGATGGCTAGAAAGGTGCTTGGTGTGACATCTGGAAAGAGGAAGGAGGACAAGGAGACCTGGTGGTGGAATGAAGAAGTGCAGAAGAGTATACAGAGAAAGAGGCTAGCAAAGAAGAAGTGGGATTGTCAAAGAGATGAAGAAAGTAGACAGGAATATAAGGAGATGAGGTGCATGGCAAAGAGAGAGGTGGTGAAGGCTAAGGATAAGGCATATGAAGAGTCGTATAAAAGTTTGGACACTAAGGAGGGAGAAAAGGACCTGTACCGATTGGCTAGACAGAGGGACCGAGCTAGGAAAGATGTGCAGCAGGTAAAGGTGATAAAGGATAATGAGGGAAACATACTCACAAGCGAGGAGAGTGTGTTGAGGAGATGGAAAGAGTACTTTGAGGGGTTGGTGAATGAAGAGAATGAGAGGGAGAGAAGGTTGGATGATGTGCGGATAGTGAATCATGAAGTGCAGTGGATTAGCAAGGAGGAAGTAAGGATAGCTATGAAGAGGATGAAGAACGGAAAGGCTGTTGGTCCAGATGACATACCTGTGGAAGCATGGAGGTGTTTAGGTGAAATGGCAGTGGAGTTTTTAACTAGATTGTTTAATGAAATCTTGGAAAGTGAGAGGATGTCTGAGGAATGGAGAAAAGGTGTTTTGGTACCAATTTTTAAGAATAAGGGTGATGTGCAGAGCTGTAGTAACTACAGAGGGATTAAATTCATCAGTCACAGCATGAAGTTATCAGAAAGAGTAGTGGAAGCTAGGTTAAGAAGGGAGGTGATGATTAGTGATTAGCAGTATGGTTTCATGCCAGGAAAAAGCACTGCAGATGCAATGTTTGCTCTGAGAGTGTTGATGGAGAAGTACAGAGAAGGTCAGAAGGAGTTGCATTGTGTCTTCGTGGATTTAGAGAAAGCATATGACAGGGTGCCTAGAGAGGAGTTGTGGTATTGTATGAGGAAGTCGGGAGTGCCAGAGAAGTATGTACGAGCGGTACAGGATATGTACGAGGGTAGTGTGACAGCGGTGAGGTCTGCGGTGGGAGTGACGGATCCGTTTAAGGTGGAGGTGGGATTACATCAAGGATCAGCTCTGAGCCCTTTCTTATTTGCAATGGTGATGGACAGGTTTTTCAGACAAGATCAGACAGGAGTCACCGTGGACTATGATGTTTGCAGATGACATTGTGATCTATAGTAAGAGTAGGGAACAGGTGGAGAAGACCCTGGAGAGATGGAGATATGCTCTAGAGAGAAGAGGAATGAAGGTCAGCAGGACTAAGACAGAATATATGTGTGTGAATGAGAGGGAGAACAGAGGAATGGTAAGGATGCAGGGAGTAGAGGTGGCGAAGGTGGATGAGTTTAAATACTTGGGATCAACAGTTCAGAGTAATGGTGAGTGTGGGAGAGAGGTGAAGAAGAGAGTACAGGCAGGGTGGAGTGGGTAGAGAAGAGTGTCAGGAGTGATTTGTGACAGACGAATACCAGTAAGAGTGAAAAGAAAGGTCTTCAAGAGGGTAGTGAGACCAGCTATGTTATATGGGTTGGAGACAGTGGCATTGACAAAAAGGCAGGAGTCAGAGCTTGAAGTGGCAGAGTTGAAGATGATAAGATTTGCACTGGGTGTGACCAGGATGGACAGGATTAGGAATAAGTATATTAGAGGGCCAGCCCAGGTTGGAAGGTTTGGAGACCAAGCCAGAGAGGCAAGATTACGTTGGTTTGGACATGTGCTGAGGAGGGATGCAGAGTATATTGGGAAAAAGATGCTAAGGATTAAGCTACCAGGTAACAGGAAAAGAGGAAGGCCTAAGATAAGGTTTATGAATGTGGTGAGAGAGGACATGCAGGTGGTTGGTGTGACAGAGCAAGATGCAGAGGACAGGAAGAAATGGAAACAGTTGATCTGCTATGGCGACCCCTAACGGGAGCAACCGAAAGAAGTACAGTTTCAAAGTTGAACTGTTTCCACTTCTCCTGTAGTACTTAATTGCATTGTGTCTGCTAGTTTTACAGGGCAGTAGTATCATGACTATGTGGTTTCTCTGCATTTGAGCAATAAAACCAGCATTTTTACATTAAGAGGGTTTTCTGACTGCATTCTTATGGCAGAAGTGTGCTGTAGCAAACCTGTCTGAGTTAAAGGCTGCTGGCTGAAAGTTTATTGTGTGTTTTCCTGATTGGTCTATAGGCCTTGCTGTTGTAAAACTTGTTTTTTTCTGACTGTGTATAACCCTAGTGTTTGAGCTAGGTTGCTCTCTGCACAGAGGTAGCTAGCAGTGCCCTCTGTAGACACAAATGCTATCAAGTTAAAATTCCCCTTAGAATAACTAACCTTCCCTAGTCCCCCTGTTGCTCTATGAGCATCTGAGTTGTGCTCAGAGCAGCATAACCTTGTTGGATAGCTGCAGTTCACACTGAATATAGTACCCATTCTTCATCCATGTGCTATCATCCCTCCCAGTTAAATCTCCCCATTCCTCTCTCTGGTTAAACCAATAGTAAACAATCTGAAACTGTGGACAGACACGTTCCTGCTATCACTGTGGCCAACCTGGTGGACTGAGCATCCTGAGGCAATGTTGTCTCATGCATACTGACAACCACTTAATCCTGAAGCATACAAACACAGTATGTGAGAGATGTAGTTACATTATGAAAACTGAGATATGACTCCCAAATTCTGACCAAACAGGTTGTCAGCACAAGCACATCATTTCCTTCACTAAATAAGATATCAACACATAAACCCACATATGTGGAAGTGCTCACAAGTAACTTACCAAAACTTCAGTGGCCTTCTGTACATTGCCCTCAGAAACCACATGCAAACAAAACCAAGATAACACCAACTGCACATAAAAATACACATCACAGGCAAGCCCCTAGGGTGAAACACCACACATTCAAACATCATGGTCATAGGAGATTTCATCATGAGACACAAGGATGCTCCCTCCTCACAAGGTTGGATAAAGAGAGGGTTATAGCCAGTTGCCTGTCTGTGGCCAGGATTTGCCCTCAGGTCACTCAACCACAAGTACCAGTATGACTCAGTAATAGACCGTGTGGGTGTAAATGACCTGAGATGTACCTCCCTGAACTATATGAAGAGGCATGCTGGATATCTCTGAATATGTGTTACAGGCTGGTGAGCCTCACATTGAGTAGCATTCTGGCCTCACCAAGAATGATACCACAATATAAACAGAAAATGATTGACTTCAATAATTGGCTTAGCTATTGGTGTCATTCCAAGGGGATCCAGTATTTGTCAGCCTTGGACAACATGATCGACAGGCCACACTGTTTTGCTAGAGATGGTCTGCGCCTGTTGTTAGGCTTTCAAATACTGGCCAAGGCATTAGCCACCCACATGGTGCCTTTTTAAGCAGTGCCAAACCAATAGACCTACCAACGTAACAAATTCTTCTGATGCCAAGCTGAAGGTACTACTGCTCAGTGCTAGGAGTCTTAACAAGAAACTGCACTCCCTGGAATCTGTCCTCACCCTGGAGAATGCTGATGCTTGTACAGCTGCAGAGATGAAAAAAAATGAATGGAGAAGATGTTTCCATTTATATAAAAAGCAATCACACCTCTAGATTAGTCAGACAGAATGACTCACTTGAGCTACTCCATGTCCAGCTGACCACATGCAAAATCCCCCATGATATCATCTCTAGCTACAAGTCCCCAACCATAAACCATGAAAACTATTCCTCATCCCTAAAATTACTATAATCACTTACCATTCAGCCCAGCACACTACTCATGGGCAGTTTTAACTACCCACCCATAAGCTGGGAAAAATATAAGACTACTAAGATACAGGCTCAGAGATTCCTGGACTTTGTCGATGTAAATGTTCTGGAACAGCCAGTCTGTACTCCCACTAGGAGCTCATATAGCCTTGACATAGTACTCACAAAAATAAGGAGTGTTGCCCCCCCCCCCAGCATAATGCCCTCATTGGTAAGATCGGATCATAAATCAGTCTCCTTTGAAATAAATGTAATGGTAGTACCCCCATTAAACCCTAAAATGCTAAAGAATTTTTCCAACGCAAATTACCAATTGCATGGGTAATTTTAAAGCTCCTTCTACTCCCCAAAACATAGAGGCATATGTAGAAATGTACAGAAATGTCCTGTACAACCACTTAAACAACTGCATAGAAACAGCAGTACCTGACAACTAAACCCAAGTCTACATGCAAAAAAGCCACCCTGCTGGACCACTGGCATAAATAGACTATACAACAGAAGGAAGAAATTCACTTCTAGAAGTAAATGGGAGGGAGCACAACAGAAAAGAAATCCCTCATTAGTCTCAACAGGCAAATTAGGGAACTAGTCAAACATTCAAAAGCTAAATACAAGACTAAAATAGCCTCCCAAGCAAAGGATAACCACAAAACATATTTTGGTTATGTAGAAAATCTTAAGGGAAACACTCAGTAATGTGCTGAGTTGGCTGTAGATGACACTACCTATGCTCAGCAAGAAGAAATAGCAAACCTGCTGGCTGATAAATTCATCTCCAATTTCACCATCTCATAATTCCTGTTAATTCCCCATAAAATACCCCCTTCCATTCCTTTGCCTGTTATTACAAAACAACAGGTCATCACTGTACTCTCTAAAACTAGAAACACTGCATCAATGGGCCCAGACTGAATCCCAGGGTGCCTATTAAACAGCTTGAAACATGACTTAGTGGACCCACTTAGATCTCTATTTAACCACAGTCTCCAGACAGACTTTGTTCCAGCAGAGTGAAGGACAGCAACAGTCATCAGGGACCATCAGCTGACCCAGGAAACTACCAACCCATAAGTCTGTCTAGCCCTATATACAAGGCTATGAACAAAGTAATTGTGGACTTGATTAACAATGATGTAGAAAATCTCAAACACACAGAACACAGAAACACCACTCTAAAAAATAGTAACCTAATAATAGTAGCATTGGTTCATAAGGATGTGGGTCGGCATAGTGTTCACTGGATCATAAACTCGACAGGTCCGGAGTAGTTAAAAACATTTATTTATACCACAATATAAAATAAAGTTGAATAAAATTAAGTACTTTTGTCTCTTAAAATAAAATGAGACTTCATCTGAACAATCTAGGTGATAGTAACACTCTTGAATATATAGGGCACCTAACTGACAATTAATAACCAAATCAGTTTTTTGTTCTTCCCTTAAAGAGATACCACCCCATTAAAACCAAGTATATGAACAGTTCTTTAGTAAAATATATATAATACATATATATATATATATATATATATATATATATATATATATATATATAAAGATATATAATATACACACCATTAAATATGAATAGTCATTCTCTTTTCAACCCAGATTAATAAATAAATAGTTGTCTTGAAATAAAACAAAATATGGTATGTAATAAACAGGCATGTGTATTTTGCATATTTGCAGTCAATCCTTAGAATAAGTAAGCAAGTGAATGAATAAATGAATAAATATAATATAATGTTTACCTAAAATCAAAGTTTTTTAATTTTTAATATATGAATATATATATATATATATATATATAATATATATATATATATATACATATATATATATATATATATATATGTATATATATATTCTGGGTGTATAATCCACTCTGTTAAATAAATAAATATATCAGATATCACTGTCCTTATAACTTAGCAGCTCTTAATTTCAATACAGATTTAATAAAAATGTTAATTTAAACCTGGAGGGGAACTTGCATTCAACTTTAGTTGCCAAAAAAACCCTATACTCCAAGTGGTTTTCCCAATCACATGTTCTTGGATTCATAACTACCTTATCCAGTAGATCAAACCTGAACCCATTAAACCCAGAACAAGTTGTTGAATGTTTATACAAGGCACTATTGGTGTTTTTGGTAGAAATATCATAAGTATGCTCATATATTCTCTTTTTAAGGACTCATTCAGTTTTTTCAATATAAAAGGAGGAACACATGGAGTATTTAGCAAGGTATACCACTCCAACAGTCAAACAATTCCTTTTCCAAAATTTTAAATTAAATTTATTAACAGTAAATTGATCTACCTGCAAAATATATGAGCATTATTTGCAATGTCCACATTTCACCATACTACCCATTAGGGCTTCATTATTCCCTTAATCTTCTCTTGTAAAAATGTTTTTAAGATTTTTTTGAGATATTGCTTACAAATCTTGGATGGTTGTCCAAAATATTGTCCAATTCTTCTCAATAGATCTAACTTCTTAATATAAATTTTTGTATTCCACTATCATGGCTGTTTCAAATTCAGAACTTTCATCCTTATTTGGTATTTCAAAACTTCCCGAACCAACCCGTAAATGGGGGCTGTATTTGATCTCTCTTAATGTTATTACTTCTCCAGTAATACTTTCCACTATGTTCTTAGGATAACCTTTATCATAAAACATAGTTTTTAACTTAGCTACTTCTTCAAGAAATACTTCAGTATCAGAAATTCTAGTTAATCTAATTGCCTGACCCTTCATCATACTTCTCTTTTGTGTTAAAGGGTGTGAACTGGAGAAGTGCAAGTATGTATTGCTAAAGGTGGGCTTCCTGTAAATTGTTGACCTGAAACCCCTTTCTGTTTTCATAACTGCAGTGTCCAAATAATTTACCCTCTCTTTACAGCAGTTGAAGGTGAAACGTAAAAAATTACTAGTACTGTGCAAAAATTCACAGAACTTCTTTGCAAAAAAATCTATGAACTTATTTACTAAATCTTCAGAGCCACTCCATAAAATAAACGTATCATCTAAAAAATGCAAATACTTAAAAAAATCACTTTTAAACACATGCATTTTTTCCCATGCATAAAGAACCAGATTTGCATACTTTGGGATGCACTCTATATCCATACCAACTCCTGAAATTTGTTTGAAGAACTCCCCTTCAAAAAAGATGTAATTGTTTTCTAAAACCAATAATACACACTCCTATCAGTTTAACCTCATTTGTATCTTAAAATTACAATATTACAAACTGCCATGAAAATATTCCTTCCTTATATCAATTGGTATACAAGAACACAAATCAATAATATCGACAGTTAGAAGTCCACCTCCTACATCCCATGTATCTTGTTTGATCCATCCCCCAAAGTCCCAGGAGTCTTTTAATAGATGACTTCCTTTGAAAAAAATTGGTTTTAAAAAATTGTCAGTCATTACTCCTATAGGATGAGTTTTGGACCTACATGCTGCTACAATGGGCCTAAAAGGTATCTCCAAAATATCCTTATGTACTTTTGGTAACCCAAATATAGATGGAATAATAGGACTGGGCCTCTTTAAAAATTCATATAACTCCGGAGTAATTCCTCCCTGTAGTTTTAAATCATTCAGTTGGATATCTACCTTTCTGTATGCTATGTTAATTTGGTTCCTTGAAACAGATTCTTACGTTTTATTATTTAGTAATAAATTCATTATTACCCGAGAATAACTAATAGAATCAAATATTACCATAACCCTCCCTTGTCAGGTTTAATTAAGCGTATGGTCTTAGCTTGGGAAATTGGTTTTAACACTTGCCTTTCATTTTTAGTCAGATTATAATTAAAAAAAAAGTTTTTATCTTTTCCAACTTGTTCAAATCCTCTGTAAAAACATCCTCAAAAACCTGGATTGTAGGATGAGGACTAGGATTTAAAAGACTTATTTTGTACCAACCCCCTGGTATTCAACTTTATTTTATGTTGTGATGTAAATAAATGCTTTTCAACTACTCTTAATCAGTCAAGTTTATGATCCAATGAAAGCTAATGTGCAGCCCCATATCTCTGTGACATAGAAAATCTCCAGACTCTAGACCAAACCCAGTTTGGCTTTGTCAAGGGCAGTTCCTGCCTGCTCAAAATCTGGTGGGTTTATTTGAGATGGTCACCATGGGCATGGATGAGTATAAGACAGTACATACTGCCCACCTTGACCTGGCCAAGACATTTCACAAAATTTCCCACTCAGGTATTATAGATAAACTCATAAAATTGAGCATAAACCTCTATGTCACAAAATGGATAGCTAAATGACTCACAGATAGGACACATGTTGCTAGAGTGAAGGAATCCACATCCAGCAAGAGGACAGTCACTAATGGACTACCGCAGGCCTCAGTGCTAGGACCCCTCCTGTTTGGAATATACCTCTCAGATGTCAAGGTAAATTTAGATGGCCTTTGGCTAACCAAGTTTGCTGATGACTGCAAGCTGGGTGCAATCATTGACTCCCCAAATGATGTTAATATCCTACATAAAGGTCTGATGCAGACTAATGATAGGTGCCAGAGACATGGTCTCAAGCTAATTGTAAATAACTGCATAATAATACCTTTGGGAAATCAAATACCCCTGCAAATTACAACACTGATATCACCCCCCCAAGACTGGACCCAGTGGTGAGAGATCTGCACTTTGACCATCATGTGCCCACGGTAGTGAGGAAATCCTTTTATGTGGCTCAGCTTATAAGTAAAGGCATGGCATCCAGATCTAAGGATGTCATAGTGCCACTGCACGTTCCCCTCATCAGACAAATAATTGGGTACAAAGCACCCTTTGGCATGTACCTCACCAAGCACCTGCAACAGTTGGAGCATCCTCAGAAGGTTTCTCACCAAAAAACACATGATATAACTAACATGTCATATGTTGCCCAATTAAAAGCCCTATCACTGCATTCAGTTTCGTACCGATTATTGAGGGATGATCTGTGTGTGACCTACAAGGCAGTTTCTGACCCAGCCCTGATGGAAATGTTGCATATTCGAAAACTAACTGCATGAGTGTTACTCACTCCAAAGATCTAAACCTAATCTCTGACATGAATAGATCATGCTGGAGAGATGGATATGTGTCTCACAGATTGCCCCATCTCTGCAATAGGCTTCCTATTCATGTAAAGCAGAGCCCTTCCCTGACCATCTTCAAGTGCAATCTGGACCGATGGATGGAAAATCACATATTCACTCCTGGGGTGGTTCTCATGTCCCTTTTGGAGAAAGAGGCAGTCTATACAAATAGTCAAAACCCTACTTGCTCACCTTTTTTATCTTTCCCCTAGGGATAGAAAATTGGGTAATATCTGTGTAAAACTGGCTAGGCTTGTATGGGCTCTTGCACTGTTAGCCTAGTAATCTACTGTGAACCTATAAACCTATGACCACCAGGACTTTCATAAGCCTAGCCACTCAACCAAACAGCTGCATCCCCTGGTAACATGTGTGACATCCAGCCAATGCCCACTGGACTGCCAACAATTAAATGATGTCCCTTACTATCCTGGGTCAGTAACTAAGGAGCTTCATTTATCACTACAGACTCCAATATGAGACTGTAACTTAAAAATAAGTAATATTTCACAATTTTCCCCTAGAGCACAAAAGGGACATACTCTATTTTCCTGGGACTGGATTATATATCTCTGTCCACCCAAATGTATTTTGTTATTACACACTTCAGAGCAGTGTCCCAATTTAAGACCTCTGATACACTCACACTCAAAAAAGTTAATTTAAATCTCACACATCCAAACAATTCTGGGAAAGCCTGCCACAGATTTCCAGCTGTGTTTCTTTCCCAAAAATAATACAATAATGCTGCCACCAATCAGAAGGTCTCCATGCCCTTCTAAAGAGGTGTCCAACTATAAAAATTAATTATCAAAATAAATGATAGCTATGACAAGAACAGCCAGGCCTTCGAGGTGACCTGGGGAGTATCAAACAGGTAGAAGCACTCTCTAATCCCTAAAGAAAGATACTGGTTTCCCGCCACAATGTAAAGTAATGACAAACATCTAATTATAAGTAAAAATGATTACAAGATTGAAAATAAATAACTCTCAATAAACATTAGAATTCAATTCGCCAGAAATGTCAAATCAAACCTCATGTCAGAAGCCCATTATTATTATAGAAAAACTCTATCTTAATAACTAAAGTTTCCTGATCTAACTAAATAAATATTGTCTCTGATCTACTCTAAGATGTAGCTGCAAGGCCAAGGCAAACGTACAGTTTCTTTGGTGAGTTCTCTTTTCTTAGTGTCTACTGACTGCTCAGTACTTGACAAACTGCTTTTCACTGTCTGATTTCAAAATTATAACAGTCAGCTGTTTAAATAATCTCTTAGCAACTAGGAACATTCCAATGACATCACTCACTGCTCAGCTGGTTCTACACAGCTTGTACTCTGGAATGTCCCTCTCAAACATGTGCAGTTAGAACTGTATCAAAGTAGTGACAGATTTCTTTAAACATTATGTTCAAACAGGAAAGCACTCAACATTTCAAAACGTATTTACATTTTCACAATTAGGCATGCTGGCATACAAGTTAATCTAAGAATATGCACAAATTTCCTGCCAGACATGCTAACACAGATGACAGTGTTTTCAGTTACTTCACATTTCTCCCCCCTTATGACTCAAGCATGGTTTTCAAGTGACCCTTGAAAACTGACGCTTGAAAAAATGGGTCTAGCTGGGAATATTAACCCACTCCTCTCCTGGACAATCTATCCACATTGGCATTATTAACCCCACTGCAATGTTGTATGGTCATATCATATGCTTGCAATCCTAGACTCCACCTCATACCATCTTTCTTTGGCACTATCACTACTGGGGAAGCCCAAGGACAGTTAAAATCTTGAATTATCCCCAGTTCTAGTATTTCCCTTATTTCTTCTTTCAGAGTCTGCTTCACTCTCTCAGGTACATGATAAGGAACCTGCATAATAGGTTTTTGGAGTCCTGTGTCCACATGGTGCTCCACCAAGTCAGTACACTCAGGTTTCCTTGTGAACATATCCCCAAATTCCTGCAATACCATTTTTATCTCCCGGACTTGATTAGGAGTTAACTGCAGAGATATAGCGATCTCTTCCACAGAGGTATCACCCAAAAGATTGGTTACCATATCCCTTTCAGACTCTCCCTACCATCCACTACAAATGCTCAATACTAGGGCCTCCCTGCCTTGATAAGTTTCATCATATTCACATGGTTCATTTTGTGCCCTTGTTTCCTACCTACCAAATTTACCATGTAGTTCACATCATTGATTTTCCTCACCACCTCAAAGGGTCCCTCTCAAGGTGCTTGTAACTTGTTATGTCTAACAGGGAATAAGTACCATCACCTTCTGTCCCTCAGTATGCTCTCAGGCTCAAGCATTCCTATCATACCACACCTTCTTTTGTTGTTGAGCCACTGCTAGGTTCTCTTAAACTAAACCCATGAGCTCCTTAAGTCTTGTCCGAAAGTTGAGAATATAAGCCACAACAGATCCTTTGTGAGATTCACTCTCACCTTCCCACTTGTCTCATATTAAATCTAAAGACTCCCTCACCCTATGCCAGTATAACAACTCAAAGGGTGAAAACTGTAGATTCCTGCAGTACTTCCCTGACACAAATAACAGATAGGGCAAATACTTGTCCCACTGCCTTTTGAACTGGTCTGCAAATGCCTATCACATAGCCTTCAATGCAGACTTTAACCTCTCCACGAGACCATTAGTCTGGGGATGGTAGGGGGTGGTTTTTAGATGTTTCACCCCATAATGCTTCCACAGAAAAGTCAGCAGGTCTGACATGAAGTTGGCAGCTCAGTCAGTCAGTATTTCCTGTGGAAAACCTACACTGCTGAAGATTTCGATCAAGGCATTTGCCAACTTCTCTTCCTCAATAGATGACAGAGGCACCACCTCAGGATATCTGGTACCATAGTCTACTACCAACAAGATGTATTTCTTTCCTGGGATGACATGATCGACAAACCATGATGCTTTGCCAGAGATGGCCTGCACCTGTCGCCCTTGGGATTCTGAATACTGGCTAAGGCTCTTGTCACCCCTATAGTGCCTTTTTTAGGCATGATTCAAATGACAAATTCACCACCATAACAGGTACAAGCAAGCAAAATCTGAGGGTAATGCTACTAAATGCTAGAAGTCTAAACCTCAAAATGCACTCACTCGAGGCACTCCTTAAAATGGAAAACATCGACATTTGTGTAGTGACAGAGACCTGGTTCAAGGCTCCAGAGAGCACCCCTGCATTACCAGGCTATAATTCATATCACACCTATCAGCCATCTAACCAGGACTGAAGCACTAAAGGCAGAGGCATGTCCATATTCATTAAGGATATCCACACCTCCAGGATAGTTGCTCAGCATAATGCATCTGAGATTATCCAAGTGCAACTAACTCCGGGCAAGACCGCAATGCAAATTGTAGCTTGCTACAGATCCCCCACCATGCCCCAGGATTCCCACTCCTCATTTCTTGATACACTGGAAAATATTAGGGTACAACCTAACACCCTAATAATGGGCGATTTCAACTACCCCACCATTAACTGTGAAAACTACACATGTACCAACGTTTTCTGGAATTCATAAATTCCAATGCCTTGGATCAACTTATCTGCACCCCCACCAGGGGCAGCAATATCCTAGACCTGGTCATTACCAACATGGGCAACCAGTGATCCACATCAGAGGTCAATTCCGTGTTGGTCAGATCCGACCATAAGCAAATCACCCTAGACATCCACATCCCACCCCCACCCCCCATTAGGGAAACCACCATAAAAAAATTTCTCCAAAACCAACTTCACGCTTCTTAAGACAGAAGTGACAAACTTCACGACACCCATGCTGACGGACAATAGAGGTACAACTGCTGAATCCTATATAATTGCACTTTATAAGCACTTACACGAGTGCATGGATCATGCAATCTCTAACAGAACCAAGATGTTATCCTCCAAAAAAGGAAGCCAATCTGGTGGTACCCTACTATAAACAAATAAAGAAACTGTTGCAAAAAAGAGTAAAATCCCATGACTGGAGGAACTCCGTGGTCAGCCTCAGTAAGAAGCTGAGATCCTTCATAAAATCCTCCAAATCTAGTTACGAAAATAAAATCGCCACTGATTCTAAAGATAACCACAAAGCATTCCTTAGCTATGCCAAGAATCTCAATGGCAACACTCAGATCTGCTCTGAGTTACAGCACAATGGCACTAAATATACAGAACCAACTGATATTGCCAACATCCTAGCAGATAGGTTCAGTGCTAACTTTACCCCTCTCTCATCCCCTAAAGGGCCCATCTCTATACCAGAAGAATGCAAAGTTCCTGCAATCATGGCTGCACAGGTAAAAAACACACTCTCTAAAGCCAAGAACACAGCATCCATGGGACCTGACAACATCCCAGGCTGCGTTCTACATGAACTACAGAATGAACTGGCACCCACCTAAGTACCATGTTCAATCATAGCCTCACCTCAGGCTTTGTGCCCACTGAATGGTGCACAGCAACAGTTATCCCACTCCACAAAGGGGGAGCCACCACAGACCCTGGGAACTACCACCCCATTAGCCTGACGAGTCTAGTCTGCAAGGCTATTGAGCGTATCATCATGGAACTTATAAACAATGACATTGGTAATCTCCAAACTCTGGACCCTACCCAGTTCGGGTTTGTAAAAGGCAGATTATGTCTCCTAAACCTGAAAGACTTCTTTGAAGTGGTCACTAAAGCCGTAGATGAGGGTAAGGTGGTTCACACAGCCTATCTAGATCTCGCCAAGGCTTTCAACACCATCCCCCACTCTGGAATTATAGACAAACTCACTAAACTAGGTATAAATCCCTATGTCACAAGATGGGTTGCCAACTGGCTCACTGACAGAACCTACACTGTGAAAGTAGCAGACTCTAAATCCAACTTCAGACCAGTGACAAGTGGAGTACCACAGGGTTCAGTCCTAGGCCTCTCCTGTGTGGTATCTACTTCTCTGAAGTACAGGCTAACACAGAAGGTCATTGGCTAACAAAGTTCGCAGATGACGGCAAACTAGGAGCCATAATCAAAACTCCTAATGATGTGGACATCCTACAAAAGGGCCTCACTGAGACAGATGCCTGGTGTCAAAGCCATGGCCTCAAGCTCAATGCCAAAAAGTGCATTGTCATCCCTTTTGGTAAAAACTCTGTACCCATGAACTACCACATAGGCAGTAGTCTACTTAACACCAAAAGTGTGATAAGAGACCTTGGGACACAGGTGGACAGTAGTCTCTCCTTTGATAATCACATCGCCACAGTAGTCAGGAAATCCTTCTACGTGGCACACCTCATCACAAAAGCTTTCTCATCCAGGAAAAAAGAGGTCGTTGTTCCCCTCTACTCATCACTCATTAGACCCATTATAGAGTACAATGCCCCTTTTGGTATGTACCTCACAAGACATCTACAACTGGAAAGGCCACAGAAATACCTCACAAAGAGGATTACCAGCCTCAAACAGATGCCCTACGCAGACCGTCTCAAAAAACTCCAGCTTTACTCTGTCACATATCGCCTACTCAGAGGCGATCTCTGCCTGACATACAAAGCTATGTTAAACCTAGAGCTGTTGGACATGCTCCATGTAAATAAATCCCAATCCCTCTGAGCTACACAATCTAGGGACCTAAACCTTGTCACCACAATAAACAGAACATGCTGGAGGGATAGATTCCTGTCCCTTCCCATACTCTGGAACAAACTACCTATCTATATCACACAAAGCTCCTCATTAGCACTCTTCAAGAAAAATCTTGATGATGGGATGGGAGATAGGAAATTCACCCTGGGGATCATTTCTGTGGCTCTGCTTGACAGGGGCACAGGAAAATAATTTTCTTGGGTGGCAAAAGCCAGGGTACCATTTGGCTAGGCTTATATAGGCCCTAGGGCCAATAGCCTAGTACCTACCTATGAACCTATGGAGTACTTAGGGGTCCCACAATATCTAAGGCTACTCTCTGAAATGGCTCTTTGATAACAGGCAAAGGCATTAACGGAGCCTTAGCCTTATCCCCTACTTTACCAACTTTTTGGCACTGTTCGCAAGTCCTACAATATCCTACCAAATCCCGCAATCTCAGGTCAATAATAACATTGCATAATATGTCACTTAGCACGTCTTATGCCCATATGACCTGAGAAAGGAATGTCATATGCTGTGCCTAAGAGTGGTGAATGGTATGCTCTAGGCTCTACTAACTGCTGTATCACTTCACCTTCTAACTTACCTCCAGGAGTCCATTCTCTATACAACAAACCTTTGTTCTGGTATACAGACTCCCCTCTTCCTTGAGTCTCAGGTGCCTCCTTAGCCATCTCCCTCAACCTTTGCAATGTAGGATCCATAAGTTGAGCCTGTCTCAACTCTACCTTCGTGACCTTCCCCAGCTCCCCTTCCTCAGGAAGCCTAGTCACTTCCAACAGCTGTGCCTCGCTGTCATTCTGGGTACCACCACTCATCTCCATCCCTGCAGTCACCGTGTCCAAGGGAACATCAGTACCTGTACCCACCAGCAGCTGTGACTCAAATTCAGACTTACTGCTATCAGATAGCACATTTTCTGGAACAGCCACCACATCAGTCTCAGCTTTAGGTATGAGATCTTTCTGAGTCTCTCTCAGACTACTGGACCTACATGCCTTTCTCCAAGCCTGACTGCGTGTCACTGCATGTACATAAGGTACTGCATCATCAAAGTAATTCCCTATCAGGACATCTGCAGGAATATCCTTGAACACACCTACTTGCTAGCTTCCTCTTCTACCCTCCCAGTCAAGATGAATCCTAGCCAAAGGTATTTGGAAGGGGTTCCCTCCCAATGCTCTAACTGGAGTGCACTGCCCAAGCAAGTACTTTTCTTCTCTAACCACTGCAGGCCTCATAACAGTTATATCAGAAGCTATGTCCCTCTTAGCAGTTACCTGTTTACCATCTACTAAGATTGGATATAAATTTTGGTGATAATTTTTCACCCCAGTTGTTTCTAAACAACTTACTACTGGCAGTCTGTAATCATCACTTGCTGGCTGCCTCACCTTTTGTTTCTTGCCTTGCCTTGGTGGACACTTGACTATGTGTCCCCTCTGGTTACACTTGAAACATCTAATCCCTAACTGCACTTGGATTAGTAGTTTCCCCCGTTACTGGAGTGGCTTAGACTGCCCCCATGGGTTCCCTTATGTCCATGTACAGCACTGGATCTCCCTGTCCTATGAAGTGGTGTTCTTCTTGCCAAGTAGAGATCCCCTTTTACCCCCAACTCCTCTGCGGAGTTACACTCATGGTCTGCTAACCAGATCCTCATCTCATCAGTCAAAGTACTGAGGGCTTGTTCCCTCACCAAAAGGTCTTCCATTCCCTCAAAAGTGGTGACCTGACACCCACTCACCCACCTATGAAATTAAGTACTTAAGTCATCAATATATTCACGTACACTTTCATCTGCCTTGTATTCTGTGTTCACAAATTTTCAGGTGTAAGTTTGAAACAGTCAACCAAGAAAACATTTCACTTTCTCATAATTCAAACAATCTACATCATTTAACTTTGCTACTGTCTGAACATCTTTACCATGGTGTAAGGGAGTCAGGAGCAGAACCCAGAGCTCACGGTCAACATCATATTGTTTACATACCCTCTCAAAAATATGAATACGTCACCCCCATTCCTGTACTGAGGAAAAATGTACTGACCTTTTCAGCTTCTGGGGTCCGGTTATTCCCTTCCCCATAACCTCCATGACCCTCTTGAAGGGTAAAAAGCTCCATTTCATGCTGGTACTGTCTCTCATTTTCCTTGGCTTCTAAATATCTGACCTCCAGTTCATGCTGACGTTGTCTCTCTTCAGCCTCTAGATATCGCATTCTCTCCCTTTCTTTAACTTCCAGGAGTTGGGCTTCCAGGCGCAGTCTCTCCAACTCCACACGGAGTCTCATGTCCTCTGAAAAAAATGTGGGCTGCCCCATCTCAGCAGGCTGCACATCACCAACACCTAACTGGATATCCTCCAAACGGCTGGTCTGAGTGTCGGCTGCAACCAAGGCTGAAATCATTGCTTCCTTGCTCAGGTTTGCATGCACCAATCCTCTGGCTTTACACTCCTTAGCCAACTGGATCTTTGTCAGCTTGCTCAAAACTTCTGCTGACATCCTTGCCTGCTATCCCTGACTATCTAACTAAAAAATAAATAAAACTGTGTTGGATTGAAATGCTTAATGTTTACCTTGTCGCTGTCAAGAGTGCACACCTTAATGACAACTACCCACAGGCTACTGGAATCCAATTAAAAATATCACACTGCTGGCACCAATTAATGCGATGTCTGGCTATATCCCACCAGACTGCCACCAATTAATGTGATATCCATCCAATGCCTACCGGACTGCCAACAATTAAATGACATCCCCTTACTATCCTGGGTCAGTAACTAAGGAGCTTCAATCCTCACCACTGACTCTGAGACTGTCACTTAAACTGAAGTAATATTTCACAATTTTCCCCTAAGAGCACAAAAGGGACACGCTCTATTTTCCTGAGACTGGACTACAGTGGATATAAAAAGTTTACACACCCCTGTTAAAATGCCAGGTTTTTGTGATATAAAAAAATGAGACCACGATAAATCATTTCAAAACTTTTCCCACCTTTAATGTGACCTATAACCTGTACAATTCAATTGAAAAAAAAAAACAAATCTGTTAGGGGAAAAATATAAAAAAAAAAAAAACGTACAATATGCTGGTTGCATAAGTGTGCACACCCTTAAACTAATACTTTGCTGTGTGTGCACACCTTAAACTAATACCTTTAGGCCATCTGATATGACTAGCCTATATGTCATTAATGTCGTCGCTTTAACTACCACAAAACTGTGTTCTTGCTTCTCAGATTACTTTGCACTGTTTGCACTGAATTTAACCTGTCACATGTTACATCATTGAGCCAGTTTTGATAAGTCTTTTGTTGTTCACTCTGCATACCTCTTTTGTTGTTAACAACTGCAGCATCAGTTAAAAGCAAACATCATCTTCCAGGCCCCCTTATGCAAAGACACATCTAAAGAGAGACAGACAGCTTTTGAAAGCTGCAGACTAAAGAGCAGCATTGGTACAAAATCTGACAAAAGTGCCTACATATGAATAGGGGGGGGGGGGTTCCCACAGTTCTATTCTTCACTGCTTCAAATGCTGATATCACCACTCATGAAGGTTTGAACCTTTTTTGAGTGTTAGAGATTACTTTTAAGATCTTCATTTCTTGAAGGATATCACCAGATTTGTGGGAAGTGGAACATTTTTGTTCTTTCTCCACTTCCATGCTCCTTAGAATCCTAGGTTTATATACATTCTTCTAACCTTAATAAGCAATCAGTAAAAAGTGATCACAGGGAGGACTGACAGATTTACTACTAGTATTTCAGGTAACTTGCTTTCCTAAGCTGACCTTCATTGTCTCCAAGTTTTTTTTCTACAAAACAGATGCTTCTAATGTTTTACATGAACCAACCTAAGTAGTACTTAGAAACAGACTGTTGTTGTTGTTGTTGTGTCTTTCGGCTTTTCTCGGTTAGGGGTCACCACAGAGGAACTCCGGTCCGCTAATGATTGGTAGTTGAATTTTACGTGCCGAGTTACCAGCCCTGACGCGCAACCTTCAACGAAGGTACGCCCATTCACGCATGTCTCCACGCAGAAGACGCTCTAGCTAAGAATCGAACCGGACAGCGTCTTACTGTGAGGTGACAACGCTACCGCAGCACCACCACCGCGGTTCTACTTAGAAACAGACTGTGCATGTGCAAAAACCTTTGGTAATAACTGCTTACACAATGACATTTATGAGACAATTTTCGTGGCAGCAACAGTCATCATCATCATCTTCTTTCGGCTTTTCCTATTAGGGGTCGCCAGAGCGGATCACCTGTTTCCATTTCTTCCTGTCATCTGCATCTTGCTCTGTCACACCAACCACCTGCAGGTCCTCTCTCACCACATCCATAAACCTTATCTTAGGCCTTCCTCTTTTCCTGTTACCTGGTAACTTCATCCTTAGCATCTTTTTCCCAATATACTCCGCATCCCTTCTCAGCACATGTCCAAACCAACGTAATCTTGCCTCTCTGGCGTTGTCTCCAAACCTTCCAACCTAGATGACCCTCTAATATACTTATTCCTAATCCTGTCCACCCTTGTCACACACAGTGCAAATCTTAACATCTTTAACTCTGCCACATCCAGCTCAAACTTCTGCCTTTTTGTCAATGCCACTGTCTCCAACCCATATAACATAGCTGGTCTCACTACCCTCTTGTAGACCTTCCCTTTCACTCTTACAGGTACTCGTCTGTCACAAATCACTCCTGACACTCTTCTCCACCCACTCCATCCTGCCTGTACTCTCTTCTTCACCTCTCTTCCACACTCACCATTACTCTGAACTATTGACCCCAAGTATTTAAACTCATCCACCTTCGCCATCTCTACTCCCTGCATCCTCACCATTCCTCTATCCTCCCTCTCATTCACACACATATATTCTGTCTTAGTCCTGCTGACCTTCATTCCTCTTCTCTCGAGCATATCTCCATCTCTCCAGGGTCTCCTCCACCTGTTCCCTACTCTCACTACAGATCACAATGTCATCTGCAAACATCGTAGTCCACGGGGACTCCTGTCTGATCTCGTCTGTCAACCTGTCCATCACCATTACAAATAAGAAAGGGCTCAGAGCTGATCCTTGATGTAACCCCACCTCCACCTTAAACGCATCCGTCACTCCCACCGCAGACCTCACCACTGTCACACTACCCTCGTACATATCCTGTACCACTCTTACATACTTCTCTGACACTCCTGACTTCCTCATACAATACCACAACTCCTCTCTTGGCACCCTGTCATATGCTTTTTCCAAGACTACAAAAACACAATGCAACTCCTTCTGACATTCTCTGTACTTCTCCAGCAACACTCTCAGAGCAAACATCGCATCTGTAGTGCTCTTTCCCGGCATGAAACCATACTGCTGTTCACTAATCATCACCTCCCTTCTTAACCTAGCTTCCACTACTCTTTCCCATAACTTCATGCTGTGACTGATCAATTTAATCCCTCTGTAGTTACTACAGCTCTGCACATCACCCTTATTCTTAAAAATTGGTACCAAAACAATTTTTCTTCATTCCTCAGGCATCCTCTCACTTTCCAAGATTTCATTAAACAATCTGGTTAAAAACTCCACTGCCATTTCACCTAAACACCTCCATGCTTCCACAGGTATGTCATCTGGACCAACAGCCTTTCCATTCTTCATCCTCTTCATAGCTATCCTTACTTCCTCCTTGCTAATCCACTGCACTTCATGATTCACTATCCCTACATCATCCAACCTTCTCTCCCGCTCATTCTCTTCATTCATCAACCCCTCAACGTACTCTTTCCATCTCCTCAACACACTCTCCTCACTTGTGAGTATGTTTCTTTCATTATCCTTTATCACCTTTACCTGCTGCACATCTTTCCTAGCCCAGTCCCTCTGTCTAACCAATCAGTACAGGTCCTTTTCTCCCTCCTTAGTGTCCAACGTTTCATACAACTTTTCATATGCCTTATCCTTAGCCTTCGCCACCTCTCTCTTTTCCATGCACCTCATCTCCTTATACTCCTGTCTACTTTCTTCATCTCTCTGACAGTTCCACTTCTTCTTTGCCAACCTCTTTGTCTGTATACTCTTCTGTACTTCCTCATTCCACCACCATGTCTCCTTGTCGTCCTTCTTCTGTCCCAATGTGATACCAAGCACCTTTCTAGCTGTCTCCCTTACTAGCTCTGCTGTAGTTACCCAGCTATCTGGTAACTCTTCACTGCCACCCAGTGCCTGCCTTAACTCATCCCTGAACTCCACCTGACAATTACCCTTTTTCAATTTCCACCATTTGATCCTTGGTGCTGCCCTCACACTCCTCCTCCTCTTCTTGATCACTGACATCATCCTACAAATCACCATCCTATGCTGCCTAACTACACTTTCTCCAGCCACCACTTTACAGTCTCCAATCTCCTTCAAACTGACCCTCCTACATAAGATATAATCCACCTGTGTGCATCTTCCTCCACTCTTGTATGTCACCCTATGCTCCTCCCTCTTGTTAAAATACGTATTCACCACATCTTTTCGCAAAATCCACTACCATCTGAACTTCTGAATTCCTTTGTTTAACACCATACCTACCCATCACTTCCTCATCCCCACTGTTCCCTTCACCAACATGCCCATTTAAATCTGTTCCAATCACCACTCTCTCACCCTTGGGTACAGTCATCACCACTTCATCCAATTCACTCCAAAATTTTTCTTTCTCATCCATTGCACACCCAACTTGTGGAGCATATGCACTAACAACATTAATCATTACACCATCAATTTCCAGCTTCATAAACATCACTCTATCCGACACCCTTTTCACCTCCAAAACACTCTTCGCATACTGTTCCTTCAAAATAACTCCTACGCCATTTCTCCTCCCATCCACACCATGATAAAACAATTTGAACTCACCTCCGATACACCTAGCCTTACTCCCCTTCCATCTGGTCTCTTGCACACACAATATACCAACCTTCCTTCTGTCCATCATATCAGCTAGCTATCTCCCTATACCAGTCATACTGCCAACATTCAAAGTTCCAACCCTCACTACCACAGTCCTAACCTTTCTCCTCTCTTCCTGCCTTCGTGGCAGCAACAGTAATCCTTTAACAAGCAACAATAAGATGTTACATTTTCTAAAACCAAAATATGTATAAAATATAAGCTTATGAACAAACTTTTTTAAGTACTTGTTAAACTCAAGGTAGAAAACAACACTGGAAGCACACTACTCACAATGTGAAACAGAAGCAACTTACTGGTTTCAAAACAGCAATAGCTGGAAACGGTACAATGCAGAAGTTTTTATATGCATTGACACAAGACACTGCCCCCAACATGAGATAAACATTGATTCTGCTAAAAACAAGAAGTTAAAGTAAAGGCATTCAAATGATAGCAAGATCATATCCTCTAAACTGCTATGTTCTACTAGTTCAGATTGGTGCATATTAGGGACTCCCCACACTGTGTCAAGTGGTGGAATCAGGAAAGGCAATTTTTATGAAGTGAGTGAACCAGTGATTTCTTGGCCAAAAAGGCCTATGTGAATAATGTGTGGCTTCTCCTCTTCCTCCTTGATGTTATGGATTACCTTGGGAACAAGAGAATTGGAGGGAAGAATAAAGAAACAGTCCTTCCCATTTCAGGGAGAATGTGCCCACTGTCTAAGCCAGTTTGTGAATCTAGAACAGCATTTTTGAAGGTGTATGATGGTTAGAGAAGCAAAAAGGTCTGTCTTTGGGGAAATCCATCTATTTGATAAATCTAGGAACATCTCCCTGTGCAGCATACATTTGTGTGGATCCACAGAGATACTGCTTTACTGACCTCCCATGCAGTTCTTTGTTGATATATCAGTAGCTGTCCTGGGCGTGTCTGACTGCATGGTCTGATCTCAAGCCTGCATGGCTAGCATGCAAAAAAAAAAAAATAAATAAGAATACGTGCCCCCATGTATTATGTTCTACATCACTTTGGTGGTGGTGGTGGTCTGTAATGTTGCTTGGGGTCCTGGGGATACAGACAGCCTTGAAAGCCTAAAAAGGATGGGTAATTGCCATTATCTCCTCTGGGTGCCCTGCACTTTGAGGTTCAAGTTGTCCTTTCCCTGGTCTAGGTCTGATGCTTTTCTGTTCAGGGTTTAATTGGGCATGGGTTATCCGAATGGCAAACCTTTGTTTCTTTTTAGTTACTGTACCCATTACATTAGGCAGCACGCGGCTGATAACGTCCAGTGGTTGGCTCTGCTGGTCTCATGTGCTCCTAAGAAACTAGTGTATTTATCTCATATGTAATTTTGCCATGGGACCCATCAATATGGTGGATGCCATATGACCTAGGGTGGTCAAAAACTGATGATTACTCTGGGTTTCCCCTCCCACAGTCTAAAAATGGTAGCCAGTGACTCTATATCCTCTTATGGAGGTAAGCCCTGTTGAGGTTTCTATGCAAAAGTGCCCCCAGAAGACTAACTTCTGGCTTGGACGCAAGACTGATTTTTGTGCTTAGGCAGTGCATGGTGCAACTCATAGCCATCTACATTTCTTCCTGGGACTGGCATTGAATAAGGCATTATCAAAGTATGGGTGATATGGATGCCCATGGTCTTGTAGTCAGTTATCAATGGGGTAAGATATTTTGTGAAAACTCTAGATGCAGTAACTAAATGGAAAAAAAAAAGAAAGAAAGAAAGAAACCAAGGAAAAGGAAGTAAACTAATAATGCAGACCTAAAAAAACCTTCATTACTGCCTGGATCCTCTGTAACTGCGAATATAGAGGTAGGCATTTTTGGGGTCCAGATAAACAAGTGGTGCCTGATAGTGTAAGAAAAGAAGCTGTGTTTGTAGTGTGGTCATCTTGAATTTTGGCACTCTTAGAAATGTTAGTTCTGAAATACCCAAGATGTGCCTCCATGGGCCAGCCTTTACTGAGATGAGGAATAACTTTTCAGTAAAACTCTTTATTCTCCTTTCTGGGCCTCTCCTGTACTTGGGGTAAGCACTTCTGCTGTAATAGGACATGGCATTTTTTTTCTTTTTAACGGCTGACCCCTTTTTGATGCCTGTCTATGAACTGAAGCTTGTATTCCTCATAAACAATCTGAGGAAAGCAATTCTTTGAGATTATGCTTAGCCGCTACTGGTAGTAGGAGATCAACTGATCTATGTCTTGGAAAATGAATAAGGCATCCTGGAAGGGGGTTAGGGGACAGGAAAGGAGGAGGCTGGTGAAGTCATCACTGCTCTTTGCTGGGGGTCCTGTTTTCCTCTGTTTTCATGCTGTCATATTTTGTTTTGTCAGGCATTTCTACCTTTGAAATGCTTTCCTTTACGTTACCTCTGGTAATAGGGCCATTGTTTAAAACAATGATTCTTGTTGTATATGGGAATACGAGTGTGGAACATATGCTTTTCATTGATTCCATGGTCTTCCTTCTATCCTTCATCTTTCTAAACATATTATATGTCTGGGTGAGTAAAGCAAATCCTTATCCAAAGAGATGTGTTTAAGAGCTGCACCTTTGTATCATCATACAAGGACTGAGTCCTCAGCCAAGAATATCTGCTTATATCTAACCCCAGTATGGCAGCATGGATGCTGCATCAATAGCATAATACCCTCATTTAAGAGCAGGCTTCTCTAATTTTAAGTTTGCATTCACTTTCTGTCCTTTTCTTTTTGAGGGGGAATCCCATACCACCAGCTTGCTGCAGCTTCATAAACATGGCACCACAGACTGCAATACCTGATCTGCAGGCTCTCTAGACAAGTACTTTGTACTTGAGTGCCCACTGAAAGAGCAAAGAACACATTTTTCAAACAATCTGACGCTAAAAATCAAACTCATGCAGTAGGGAATTACTCCCTTACTATGGACGTTGTCACACAATATCGTTCCAGGTTCAGTAAGCAGATGCTTCTGTGTATTTTGTTTTGCTGTTAAGGCCAGACCCCTCTTCTTGAGATGCGACCTGTCTTTCATGACAAACCAGGAGGTGATGCACAGAAAAAGACTACATATCTTCTGTACCCAAATACCTCAACATCTACAGCAGAATACGAGGTTCTGTCTTTCAGTTCTGACTGTAGTGTCAGGAGACTCATACTCTCTGTGAAGATATACTGACTGAATATTATAATTAAAACTGCCCTAATTTGACAACAACTATATGCAACATTATATTACAGGAACAATGATATTAATGACTTCACTTCTGAAGAACTAACTTAAATGTGGTTATCCAAAATTCTTTACTACTGAAAGCAAAACCGTGGTCTATATGTTTTCAAAGATGCAGTGGCTTGTGTCATTTTGCTGACTGGGCAAATCCCACTAGGCCTGTAGACTATATTCAGGAGATACTGAACATGGTGTTTACACTAAGGCAGCAGTCTCCAACTGCTGGGCTGCAGGTCGATACTGGGTCGTAGATCATTTGGTACTGGGCCACACAGAAACTTTTAGGCAGGGAGTGAAAACAAAAAAGTGAATATGTGTATGTATGTGTGTGAGTGTGTTTATGTTTCTATCTGCGCATGTGAGTGAATGCATGTAGGAAAGCAGAGGAGACTGTGTGCATGTGTGTGTGTAAGAGATCGAGAAAGTGAGAGCTATCTTGTGTAAGTGAATCCGTGTATGAAAGCAGAGAGTGTGTGTGTGTGTGTGTGTGTGTGTGTGTGTGTGTGTGTGTGTGTGAGCTTGAGAGAGAGTTTGAGCGATCTTGTGTGAGTGAATGGGTTGGTGCATGAATGCAGAATGTATATGTGTGTGTGTGTGTGTGTGTGTGAAAGCAGAAGAGACTGTGTATGTGGGCATGAGAGAGGGAACAGTGAGATCAACTGAGCTGTTATTTTACACTCACTAAACAATGCTTTTGTTGTTTAGCAAGTGTAAAAGAAAAACAAATAAAACAGAAAAAAAGTGTTTGTGTGTGTTTGTGTGTGTGTGTGTGTGTGTGTGTGTGTGTGTGTGTGTGTGTGTGTGCGCACGCGCGTATGTTTCTGTCTGTGTGTGTGAGTGAATGCCTGCATGAAAGCAGAACAGACTGTGTGTGTGCGTGTGAGTGTATGAGTGACAGAGAGAGAGAGAGAGAGAGAGAGACAGTGAAGAGTGAGAGCAATCCCTGGCAACAGCGGCAGCATCATTTAAGAGGTTGCATACCTCTCAACTATACCTCTCAGCCTGTCGCACAATACTCTGGATAGAGCACTCTCAACCTCTGGGTACAAAAAATCTGGACAAAGCCAAAAATAATAGGGAGACGAAGCCCCAAAAATAGGGACAATTTTTAAATATTGCCCTTATAAATTTAGAAAGTTGATAGAATGCAAGGTCTTGTGTTACCATGCATTATTCTGAAGGATATGAAGTTTGAAACTCAAATGCGTGTCACTATAAAATTACTTCATTCATCACTTAATCGCCACAAAAATCCAGAAAACCACAGATTTTATGAGGAATAGGCCAAAAATATGAGACAAAAATCTGGACATTCTGCAGGAATCTGGACAGTTGTGAGGTGTCAGGTATAATAGAGACAGATTTTAAATATTGCTCTTATAAACTTAGAAAGTTGCTAGATTCAGAAAAAGGTTTCCATTAGGTTTGCTACCTCTTGACCATACCTCTCAACCTCTCGCATAATAAATCTGGATTGAGCCACAAATAATAGGGACAGATTTAAATATTACTTTTATAAACTTAGAAAGTTAATAGAATAAGCACTGCAAGCCCTGTTTCCATTTTCAACATGCTATCGTTATGAAGTGGGGGTTTCTACAATGACAGTAACCAGAAGTGAAATTACTGAGTAGACTGGGCGTAAGGAACACACTTTAGCTGTCATTTTCTCCCATCACCCTTAGATGGGACCATCCCGTTGCAGGCAAACAAGCTCAGGGCTCCCACTAATTCTGCATTATGGTGAGCTGTATTTATTATGCACTTTATTATGCTTTATTTTTATGTGCACGCGATGGCTGGTCCCTGGAAAACTGTCTTACATGAAACCTGTCCTTGGTGCAAAAAGGTTGGAGACCGCTGCACTAAGGGAAAATGTAGCCAGGATAATAGAGAAACTTGCCCTTTACTGGCAAGTGCCACTGGATCTCATTAGTTCAGACAGATGGGATCTCAGTTTAAGAGCCCTTCTGAAGTGTGCCATGGCAAGAGTACAGCAACTCCTCCTCACTCATGTTGTTCTATTATGTCAACACTGGAACAGGAATCTACACACTTGATGATGGTGGCTCCCGACTGAAATATTGGCACTTAAAAGGCCGAGTGCTGACAAGCCAAAAAAAAGACCAAAAACCCAGGAAAAGAGTGAATCTCAAAGATTATTTTTCTCCTTTAAACTTATTATTTGCAGGGGGACAAGCCCCTCACACCCCCTGATCTTATATATACTAACTCCAAGATCACCATACCTTGGAGAAAAGGGAATATTCTGAGAAATGGCTATCTTGGCCTTAATGTATGTAAGTCCATTTTTCGGTCATTCAGTCTCCGTGTTTCGGGACTTGCAGTAGCACGTCCTGACATTTCAAATGGTTACCAATGAGGACTCATAGTTTACAGCTTTCCAACCTTTTTAACAAGAAAGCAAGTGTGCTGCCTGCTGAGTTACTCAGAATCTTCGCTGCTTTGGTTCTGCACTAATACTGATCTTTTAGTATATGACCTTTAATTTGATAGTTTTACTAATCCCACATGTTCCAAATACAAACAAAACTTTTGTCACTCTTTCAGTATCATCCTGTACAGAAGGCCTCACAAACAGGACTAACCATGGTCAAACAAGTATCATCTGTACCTGGAAATACTAAAAAGCTCAGTTTTGTTCATCCCAGCCTCACTGAAGTATAGGTCTTGCTTATTTACATGTAACCCAAGAAGTAAAAGACCCACAGATAACAAACCAAATCTAGTAAAGATATGTACAATGACAAATCTAATGGCTGCCAACCACTAAAACGCAGAAGGTCTTAGCTCAACATCTGAAGCTGAATCTTTCTTTTTCTGAAGAACAAAAATAAATGAACTACATGTCTTCAATGAAGCCCGAATAGCAATCAAGTCAGTCTTTCCTGGGATAATAACACTTTTACAAAAAACTAGAACTTGACTCTCAAATATTTGAACTCAAGATTTTAAATTACCAAAGAAAGGAGAAAGAGCCTTGATTTATGTGTATACAAAAGCATATTAGCTTTTTTAATTTTCTTCAGTGATTGCAGTTTCAGACATAGTTATATTAATTGCCAGAGGATGTGGATGACTTGCCTGTCATGTACATAAAACAGTTTGGAAAATGTCTACTTGTGACTACTACCTTGTCCATTCAGTGCAAAAATCTGTTTTTCTTAGTTGAGGAATAATGGATGTCTGGAAAAAAATAATTTAAAGTACAGTCATGTCTGTAAGAACATGAGAAGACCCAAATAAAAACTATGGTATTAAAGCAGGTAGTTAGACACCAGACAGGGCACACAATGGCAAAACATACAATAGCTAGGCAGAGCAAATAAGCTGTCACATAAATTAAATTATGAGTGAGTGAGTGATCAAAAGACAAAGAGGGATAAACATGGACTTCCAAGACGGCTGCACACTGACCTACAGATTGATTAGACCTGCGTCCTATTGTAAAGACTGGGAAATTGTTTAAAATGCCAGTAAAAGTTAGCACATTTGATAAAATTCAGTTCCTGGACAGTAATTACACTGCCTGGATGCCAGCAAAGAAGACATTTGTCAAAAGTAAGCAAATATTAACCAGAAAAGGAGAAGAAAAAGTTCCGGCCGAGAAGAATATTGTTGCAGTTGAACAAAACTTTCAAGTTTCAGCTTTGGTACAGGATATGGCTTCCAGCAATTTATTACAAAAGAAAGTCAAATACACTCACGGGTATTTGAAATAAGTGTGACACTGGAGGAATGTGTAAAGCCAAATGACAAAAGACTGAAAAAAACAGAAGAGGTTTTGAGTAGCTTCTCGGATGAGCTAATAAAACTACATAAATCTACAATTAAAATGTTGGAAAGATTGGCTGAAAATAAGGCTTCTAGAGAAGAGTTATTTAAAACTGGAAGACACAGAATGTAGAGAAAACTTGAGATTTTTTTGCTATTCCACAGAAGCTGGAAAGAATACACTACATTAATCTTATGAAAGTATAAATAAGCAACTGGACTGGTACACCACAGCAAGACTTGTTAACTCAGAGGGCACACTGTGTGTATGCTCCAAATCTCGCCATGAGGAAAGCAGCCAAAACCTTTATTAGTAAAGATGCAATCTCACCAGCAGAAAGAGTTGCTCCTAAAAAAACTACCAGAAAGCAAAAGTATTAAAAAATGGAAACATCAGAGTTTTTAAATTTGTTATACATCAGTCAGAAGAAAGGCAAAATTTTCCTGACAATTAAGGGATATTGAGAAGCAGGTGTGAAAGTCAAGTTGTTGTATCCAGCTGCCTTCAGAATATTTTTTCCTGTGGGATCAAAGACATTTTTATATGCAGAATAAGTTACGGAGGGAAACATGTTTAGCCAACAGAGTGAGCCAAGAAAGTTTCTCAGTCTTCTGACAATTACAAATTCCAAAGAGAGACTTCACCAATGCAACCTTTTCCATTATTATAAAGGAAAATGCTTGAGTAATGGAAAAAAAAACACAAGAGCTGACTAGAAGAATCAGGAGTTCTTTGGACTTAAACTAGATACTAGTATTTGGGTGATGGAGATGATCAGGAAAAAGACAATCAACAATGTGAAACTAGTGAATAAACGAAAGAATTGTAATGCATTGACCTCATTAGATATAGTTTAGACACGTAAAGTGTGGTTCTGACTGTTAAACTGGTAGAAAAACTATAAAACATAAACCCCACTTAAAGAAAACAAAAACAAAAAGGTAGCACGAGACCAGATTTGTTTTTAGCGCTTTTGTTCTTTTTTAATATTCAACACAGAGTTTCATCAGAAATAATGATAAAAACAACAAAGAAACATTTTAAAACTTTAGTGTACACATCATGTGATATCAATAGACCAACCATGTACCAGAACTAATTTTTGAATCAACTCCTTGTGAATGAATGTAATTTCAATCACTATGTGCTTGTAAAAAAACAATCAACTTACATCTTAATGTTAAAGCACCAGATACCTAAAAGCCTATTTACACATCTAAAAGTCACAAACAAAAGACTTTATAATTACCCTTTTACAGTTTTTAGCATAAAATATTCTAAAATACAAAGCTAGTATCTTTGTCCTAGCAAAAAAATATTTTAGGTTAATACACTCATTTAACCCTGGTTTTATATCAGCGAATAGCCGTATCTGCCATTCAGCTTCACAGCATTTGAGAAGGAATTTATGATTTCCATTTAACCTTCTAAATTTATTGTATCCAATACAAAGAAACTGAATTTTCTAAAATCAATACAAGTCATAGCATGCTTTGCTAAAGCATTGTTGGAGTCCCTTTACCTAATTGCTAATACATGTTCATATATCATTCTGTTTAATCTGCTCATAGTTTTTCCTATTTAATAACTTGGACATGTTTCGCGACGAGCTAGATATACCAAACCACTTGACTCACAACTAAATCTTTCTTTGGCAACAATGATTTTGTTAACAGCTTTGATGTAAATGCTGGAACAGTTAGCTACAAAGCTGCAATACTTACATTTATCGCCTTTAAAAGTTCCAGCTATAATACTGGTACTACCTCTTAAGTTTTTGGATCTGTCTACTATATTTTTAATGACTTTTTATGTGTAAATGACTGATTATTACCTAGAACATCAGATATTTCCTTGTTGCCTAAGATAATTTGCCAATTGTTACTGATGGTGTTTTTAATAATGTGCATATCTGTAGTAATGGACAAAGGAAATGCTCCTCTGTAGTCTAATGTAAATGTATTATCAGGAGAAGTGAAAACTGCAGTGTGGTCCATGCTAGGTTTTCCAATAGAGACTTTTAAAATAGGCTTTGCTTTATCCAATCTGAGTTTAAACACTTCTATTAAAGGTAGTAATACATTCAAAAGATAATTTCTACTCAGAAATAAGTGTTTCAAATGTTCTAAATCTTCACAAAAAACATAATCACTTGTTAACCTACTCAATCATAACAGCTGCCCTTTAAGCGCACTTCATATGGAGTGGGTGCAAGCTTTTATAATGCAAGTAGTTATTAATGAATGATTCCTGGCTATACACCCTACTGTTAGTCACACTACTAGTCTCAATACTTACAGTTAAATCCAAGTAGGTGATTTTCCTACCAATATCACTAATGGTGAAATATAAAAAGGGAGTGCTATTACTAACATCTCGTACAAAGTAAAACATTTCTCTTTAGTACCCTTCCAAATGAAAATTACATCGTCAATAAAACACCTGTAAAATAAATTTTTAATAAAACTTATGAACTTTGATGTTATTCTGTTCCCATAAAGCCATCACCAAGTTGGTGAAAATGGAAGCCTTCCTGGCTCCCATTGCCACTCCTGTCTTTTGTTTATAAAACTTACCACCAAATTTGAAAATATTGTTATTTAACATTAAATCAAGTAAAACACATATGGTGTTAACAAAAGTGTTACTGATGGTTGTAAATCTGTTGAGATATTCTCTAACATATTAGATACCAATCTGTTGATGCATGCATGTGTATAGGGAAACAACTAAAGAAGCAAAGAAACAATCGGCTTCAATTTTATCTATGCATCCCAAAAGTTTTAATAGATCCCATGGGTCCTTGAGATAAAATTCTCACACTTCACAACAGGGTTGAGTAACAAATCCAAAAAGATAAATATAGGCTGAGGCTTATAAAAATCCACTGTCACAATGGGCCTGAAGGGCAGATTGTCACGATTCTTATGAATCTTAGGAATTCCAAAAAAAGTGCCCTTTTCGGTTCATCTAATCTTAAAAATTAGTAAACCTCATGGTCTATTTCATCCTGGCACAAATGATTGAAGAGTCTTAAATCAATGTCAATGAAGTGCTTATTAACAGTGTCTCTGGAAATTTCTTCATAGCAGTAGTCATCTGCTAAGAGATTACCAATAGCATTATTGTATTTCAGAATACATTAGAACCCTGTCCCTCTATTATCTGCCTTCATAACGCGAGTGTTTCTATTTGAAGATAGTTGTTTTAATGCCTTTCTCTCTTTAAATGAAAGGTCATAAACTTTTGGTTTATAACCTAAGTTTACTCTGAGATTTTTAACATAAACATCGTGGAAGGCCTGAAGTGTACTACATAGATTATAAGTACTTCTACTATGAGTTCTCCTGTTAGTGCTGTCGGAGCAAGGAATGTTCTTCAATAAATATTACCGATTTAATTTCCAGATGTACAATTTCAGGTCAATAAAGTTAGCTGTTTAAGTAGGTATAAAAGTGAAACCTTTAGATAATACAGATACATGATGTTCATAGAGCTCAAAATGGCTTAAATTGACTATATTTTCAGTGTCAGTCAATTTCTCCTTCTCCCCTTTCCTTTCGCTCTTCCATGGCCCCTTCCTTTAGTTTGCCACTGAGGAGTCCTTGTAGATAGAAGGGGATTCATGATAAAAGGGGCATGGGAAAGCACTGAACTTATTCCTTGACACTATTGGAAGAAGGACCAACTTGAATCTGATTGCCATCATTCATACATTGCTTTTTGGTGGTGGTGTTAACAGAATTCACATTGGTGACAGTATTTCCCCTGTAAAAAAATCATAAGACCATAAGGTACATTTTTCTTGCTCAGAATATAACTGCACCTGAGTGATAAGCTACTGCATATCTCAGCATGGTTAACCTTAACTTTAGATTTGGAAATGCCCATGGTTGCAGCAGTTAAATTGGAACAAATGCTCATATTTGGAGGAGTACATTTTCCTTTTGTGAAGAGTATGTAGTTTTGTGTGTGTTGACTCAAAGGAAATCTGGGTTGAACATGCACTTATTTTTTTCTCAAGTGTTTTTATCTAAGTGAAATTTTTAGGAAAATGTGACACTGGTTCAAATAAAGATGAGAAACAACTATATACAAGATAGGCATGCCATATGTTAAGTGTGTGTATGTAAGCTGCAACTTGAAATTACATAAGGCAGAGGTGGAGACATCTTATCTTGTGCCTAGTGTTACCTGAGGTGATGACTCTCATCTCTAAGATGAGGAGAAAATAAAAAAGTATTCTAAACTGTAGCAAACCACAAGTGGTTTCTTATAGTCTAAATTTCACACAAGGAGCATTGAAGCCATGACCACAAATGCAGTAGAAGCATTCATTTCTGAATTCTGGTACAGCACTCTACCACACAGAATGCAGCTCTTCAGCCCTGCCTGTAAATGCAGTATCAGCATTCATTTCTGAATCCTACTACTGTGCTACCAGCTGACTGAGATCTGCTGATCATGTCCCCTGACACCTTGCACCCGGGACAGATCCCCCCTTTACCACCCCTATCTGTGCCTCTGTTCAAGAGAATTGTCATGTAAAATATATGACAGTAATAGCTTTTTTATCAGAATGGATGTTTTGTATATATTAACAGGGTATGTAAAGGGACTTACAGGTATAGACAAAAAGCACAGTATTGAATTATATTAAGAAGTGTAATGTGCAAATAGAAATCTTATAGAAGAAGCATTAGGATAAGAAAGAACATCTGAATTTGACAAAAAATGATTTCAGGGTAGTTATTCAGGGGAATACCAGGAAAAAGGGGTAATAATACTGATTGTGAGTGGATCCAATAGTGAAAAAAGAGGAAGAAAAGACAATAACAGTGGATTTCTGGTTGTAAGGGGTTATTGGCAATGAGAAGAATTACATTGCAATGTATTTATATTCTACATATAACTACTATTCTGGAGGTTTGGGGCATTTGAGAGAAATAATAAGCTTTCAGCAGAGAATATTATTTATGACTGGAGACAGAAACCTGATTTGCAATACTGAGGATGTATTAGGGACTTAAAAGGGAAATATAAAAAGATGATAGATTTCTGAAGACATACACAGGAATATTTAGTATAGCGGATATGACTGCAGTAGCAGGAACTTAGATTTTGCATATTATTCCCCAAGATACAATAACTAGGCTAAACTGGATAGAAATTATATGTCACAGGAGAATGTTTATTTAACTGAAAGCTTTGCGACACATCCAATAGCTATATCAGATCAAGCAATAATAAAACCTGAGATAAAGATGCAGAGTCATGGCATAAAAATGAGATTCTGGCACCTCATTACTTTTCTGTACAAAGACGGGAATATAAGGAATGGGTAGTGGATATCATTCTAGAGTTATTAAGGAAGACAGAAATGACTTTAGAAAGGATAAATAGTGAGTGGGATAAAATAAAAATGTAGTTTACAAGATGGTAGAAATACAAGACAGATATGGGAAATAAGCACTAAGAATTATTTAGAGTGGTTGACAACTGTTAAAGTATTGCAGAGGAAGGGGAATCTCACAGAATAGGAAGAGAAGCAACTCTAGAGTGCTAAAGGGGAAATAAGGGGGTATTTGGTTAATATGTATGAGTTTGGAACGGCTGCTATTAATATATTTATTTAAAAGTAATCAACTCATATTAACAAGTTCACATTTACAAACATTATACATCACATATAGTGTTATATATCCTATAGTACAGGCAAAACTACATAAATTATTATTATAATATAATATTATTATTATTTAATTCCTGCCTTCTCTTAAACCTCACTCCTCCTCCCAAACATTTTTTACATGTATCATTCTCACAATTTCCATTTTTCCAATATAATTCATTCCTTCATTTTTTTAAGATCCCACCCCTGTTCTTTTATCTCTGTTACAATATTCAATACTTCAAGTATAGTTGTTTTTTTTGTTTTTGGCGGCCAACAGAATTAAACTTAATAGGCAAGTTAGATCCTCTATCCCAGCTCAAAAAATCAATTCCTTAGTTACACTCATTTGCTTGCCCAGTATTCCTGACAAAGTACTCTGCAGGGAATTTTTCAAAGTCTGCTAATGCATTACACTCCCAAAACATATTCCCAGTTAAGTATTTCTTCCCCATCACACTGTCAACATTTGCATCTACCTCAGAAAAAAATATTTGGAGTCTACTTGAGATATGACAGTATATATGCAAACACTTCCCATCAAAAATCCTAAATCTTCTAGTTTATGTTACATATTGAGAGCCATACATTATGTCCTCTCATTGTTTCTTTGTGAACTGCATATCTAATCTTACTTCCCAATCTTTTCTGACCTCTTCTTACTGATTCCTATAGTTATCTTGCAATGTTTTATATGCTCCACTAATTAAAAAGGGGAATGAGGACACCCCTGCCTGGTTCCTGTATTCAGACACAGCTTATAAGGGAAACCCCCTCCCACTTTGATTTTTGCCTCAGATCCCTCATGTATCCTTCGAATCAACCTTATTATTAAAACAACAAATGCAAATGCTTCCATTGCCTTAGTCATAAAATCCCAACATTTCATCAATTGTTTTTTCTGCATCAAGACCCATCAATAACAGCTGTATTTTCTTACATTTTGCTTTCCTGTGGATCAGTGTTCTGTTAATGTTGTCTAATGTTTACCTCCCCTCCACGAAACCAGACTGGTCCATATGCATCAATTTTGGCATCACCTTTGGCATTCTTTTAGCCATTATAGGCATAAACATTTAAAACTCATGGTTTAGAGTTGAAATGGAGCTACATGAAGCTGGATCAGAAGGGCCTTTACTGTCTTTAGGTATCACAGCCGCCACAGCTTTTTTTCCAGGATGTTGGTGCCTCCCCTTTTAAAATATTGTTAAACAAATCCTTCCAGATCTTTATAACTTTCTTCCCTCCCAACTTCCAAAATTCCACTGGAATACTATCTATTCCTGTACATTAGTTATACATCACCATTTTAATCTCATCTTCTCCTATGTTAACTGTTAGTTATTGAGCATCAGCTACCTCTAACCTTGTCATATTTAAGTCTTCCATAAACATTTTCATGTGTATTTTTTCTTGATTTCTCTGTTTCTCTGCTTTATAGAAATTTTCATAAAATTTCCAAACTATCTCTAATACCTCTACAGGATTTCTGGCTAGTTTTCTAGTTATGGGCTGCCTAAGTTTGGCAGCAACCCTTTCTATTTTCTGTTGCCCATGTCACTGTGCTAAAAGTTTTTGTGCTCTAGAGTTAATATAAAAAAAAAAAGTTGCCTAACAGCAATATTTCTAAACTCATGCATTTTATCCAGGTACTCCCTTATGTTGTCTTTAGCACTATGCAATTGCATCTCATCTTGTTCTGAGAGATCCCCCTTATTTTGCAATACTTTAGCCTTTGCCATCCCCTCTAGATGATTTTTATTACTTCTTAACCAGATCTCCTTTTCTTTTATTTCTAAAATATTTTCAAACTCCAGTTTCATTTTACCCTAGTCACTAGCTATAACTTCTGGAGTACTGCTTTTCCTCCCTAATAATTGCCAAATAATCTCCATTATCATTAAATTCCTCTCTTTTTAACAGTTAGGTAGGGAAGCACCAGTGTCTCATCTTTACTTCACTACTCTGCATTTTTATTTGACTAATTATTGGTGCATGATATAAAATAGTTATTGGATATGTATCAATTAAATAAACATTTCCCTGTGTAATATAATTTATATCAGATCTAGCCTAGTTATTGTACCTTGGGGAATAATACATAAATTCTCTATGAGTTCCTGCTGCTGAATTCATATCTTTCATACCAAATATTAAATGCATGTCTTTCTCTGTGTGCTTTAATAACAGAGGAATGAAAATCAGAGTCCCTTTCTGCTTGACGGCTTATTTTTTCTATGTTGGACAAACTTTTCTATTTCCTCCTTTGCCCGTTCTGCATCAAAAAATAACTTTAATCCTCCAGGAAAAATATTCTAGAGACCTCTGGATAAAGCAGCTTGAACCTCACACCTGCCTCTCAACATTCTCTGATTAATGGAAATGTGTTTCTCTTCTGCCTGGTGTACAGCAAAATATAATTTTCCACAAATAATCCGTTTTCTCCAACTGTTAATACTTTGTCCTCCTGCCACTGTTTTGTCAGGATCAATTACTTCTGCTGGTAAGTTTGCATCTTTAAGGTGTCGGCTGCTTTCTCATGGCCATATATGGAGCTTACACCTGATGTGTCCTTTCAGTTAACAGCTCCTGCTGTGAAATACCAGTCCAGTTGCTTATTTGTGCTTTTATAAAATGAATACAGTCTGTTCCTTCCAGATTCTCTGGTACAGCAGAAAATCTTAGGTTTTCCCTACATGTTCTGTTCTGTCCCCTAATTTTATTATTTTGTGAAACATCCAGTATCTCTTACAGAGTAGTCTGCAGGGAATCTTTAAAGTCTGCCAACTCATTACACTCCCAGAAAATACATTCCCAATTACCTCTTTCTTCCCCATCATACCTCCAACATTAGTTTCTACCCGAGGAAAACTTCTTTGGACTCTACATGGGGTATAAAAATATCTATCTAAGCACTTCCAAGAAAGATCCTAAATCTTCTAGACTTTGTTGCATATTTGGGAGACATGTATATCCCCTGTTGTTTCTTTGTGCTTTGATTATCCAATCTCTCTTCCCAATCCTTTCTAACCACCTCCGATTACTTCTTATAGTTATTGTGCAACATTTTATATGCTCTAATTATTCCTTTTTAACAGCAGCTTCTTTTCTAGATTCTACTAAAAACTCTACCAGTGCTGGTCTTTCATTTAAGACCCCCTATTTTTTCTCTTTGCCTATACTCTGATATCAGTCCTTGATAGGGAAGGCAATCTCTAACCTGCAGTCCAAATAAATACTTGGCCTCTTCCTATCCTATCACCTTTCCCTCTCTAGTTATTTGCTCCAAATACACTGGTTCTTTTGCCAGTTTTCTCCAATAAATTCCATCCCTCTCCTGCCTATTATCTGTATCCTTAATTGCAGTCATCCCTATCAGGAGAATCTCCTTTCCGCATTCCCATGTTGCCTTAGTTCCTGGAACACTTTCTGCTACTTTAAGAATATAATATTCTGTATGGCTATTGTTATTCTCCTTAAGGATCTGCATCCAAAATCTCAGTCTCTCCTCATTTCTTGAGCTTAACCCTGTTTCATCATCATCCCTTTCCACTTTGAATTACAGGTTTCTGCTTGTGCTATGTACAGGAGTCTTAGCTGTATAGGTCTGAAATACCACTTTAAATCAAGTAATCCCAAACCGTCTTGTTCTATTGGAAGAATCAGCTTATCCCACTCACCTCTTGCTGTCTTCCAATCCCAGATAAAATCCTTCAGCTCTTTATTAATTGATGTCCACAAAGTCTCCTCTAGTTGACAAAAATATGCCTCACCTATGTATAAAACTAAAGGAACTATAAACATTTTAACTGCTTGTATCTTGCTATCCATAGTCATATAACACATTTTCCAATTTCTCAGTTTTTCTATTGTCTTTTGTTTAGTCTCTTCCCACATATCCTTAGCTGCCAGACCAGAATCCATTTAATCCATACTCGTAAGTACTTAATTTTAATATGTCCCCATAAATAAAGATATTGCTGAACCAATTCATGTGTGGGTACATAATTTGCCTTTGTTTTACCTTCATTAATTTTGTATCTCAAAAAAGATTTAAAACTGCCTCACTCAAAATGTTCTACAACACCAAAATGTCCTTTTCTGGTTTTATCAGGTATAAAATAATGCCATCTACAAATAGAGACAGCTTTTCTTGACTACCATACCAATTATATCCTTGAATTTCTGAGTCCCTTATTTTCTGTGCCAGTGGTTCTAAATATAATGCAAATAACAAAGGGGAAAGAGAACACCCCTGCCATGTTCCTCTGCTCAAACAGAAATTATCAGAAAGGAACCCACCTCCTTTAGTTTTTGCCTCTAATCTCTCATATATCCTCCTAATCAACCTTATAATTTTATCAGGGAATGCAAATGCTTCAACTGCCCTGCTCATAAGCTTCCAGTTTACTCTGTCAAATTTTTTTTCTGCATCAAGACCCACCAACAGCAGTGGTATTTTCTTACAATCTGCTTCCCTCTGGATCATCAATGTTCTGTTAATGTTGCCAAATGTTTCCACAAAACCACATTGATCCATATCTATCAATTTTCCCATCACATTTGCCATTCTTTTAGCCATTATACACATAAACACTTTATAATCATGATTTAGGATTGAAATGGGCTTGTATGAAGCTGGAACAGAGGGGTCTTTACTCTCTTTAGGTACTGGAGCCACCACCACTTTCTTCCAGGATGTTGCTTCTCCTTTGTTAAACAAAACCTTTCAGATCTTTATCATTTTCCCCTCATAGCTTCCAAACTTTCACAATACCATCAATCCCTGGGGACTTTCCTGTGGATTGGTTATACATCACTATTTTATCTCGTCTCCTGCTATCTTAACTGTTAGTAATTCAGCCTCATCTACCTCTAACCTTGGCATATTTAATTTTTCCATAAACCTTTCCATTTGTACCTTTTCCTGATTTTCATATTTCTCTGCTTTATACGGACTTTCATAAAATTTCTGAAAATATTTCTAGTACCTCTATGGGATCTCTTGTTATCTTTCTTGTTAAATGATCCCTAAGCCTGGCTACAATTCTTTGAACTTTCTGTTGCCTGAGTTGTTGTGGTAAATGTTTTTGTGCTCTGGAGTTATTATCATAAAACAGTTGTTTAACACTGTCTTTCTAAACTCACATATTATCAAGGTAATTCTGTATTTTCTGTTTATCATTCTGCAATTGCTCCTCTTCTTGTTCTGTGAGATTCCCCCCTATTCTGCAATATCTTAAAATTTGTCAGTCCCTCTAAATAATTCTTGTTACTTCTTAACCATATCTCTCTTTCTTTTATTTCTACCCTATTTTTAAACTGTACTTCAATTTTATCCCACTCCCTAGCTATATATTTTCAGAAAAAAAAATCTTACCCTGCTTTTTATTTTAGTTATTATTAGCATGTGATCTGAAATAGTTATTGGATGCATATCAAAACTTTCAATTAAATGCACATGTTCCTGTGAAATGTTAGCTCTGTCTAGCATAGCCCAGCTTTTGTATCTTAGAGAATAATATGTAAATTCACTCTGAATTGCTACTACTGAATTCACATCTTCCATGGCAAATATTTTCATACATTTCTTCAAAAACCTACCCTTTTTTGTTATATTTTCCCTTCTGGGTTCACAGATACATCCTCACTGCTGCAAATCAAATGCTACTCCCCATCTATAAGTAGTATTCTCTGCTGAAAACTTATTATTTGTCCCAGAATTGTCTTCAGCTCCATTATAGCACTTTTAAGTGGAAAATAAATATCATGCCAGTGTAATCCTCCTCCCTTGCCAGTAGCCCCTTAGTAGTACAAATCTACCGTTATTATCTTTTTTAACCTCTTCTATCACTATTGGAGTTCCTCTTGCAATTAACATAAGTGCTGCTCTTTTCCTTTATCCCAGGTATTCCACTGAATAACCATCCTGAAAACCATTCTTTATCAAATTCACATGTTCAGTTCTTTCCAAAGGTGTCTCCTGTAGCATAGATATTTGCACTCTACATTTTTAATATAGTTCACTGCTCTTTCTTTTTTGTATACATCTGTGAGACCATTAACATTTAAAATAATATAGAAAGTGTCATTATGTTAAAAAGTTATTATTCCCACCTTTTATGTGTAATAGCTTTTTTGTTAAGTATCTAGTTCCAGCTTTTGTGTTACATGCATGCACTAATGTTTGGTAAGTTGATCTTTTATAAAGTTGTTTCTTATCATAGCCATTTGAGCCTATGCCACATCTTACAAAATGTTTTGTTTTATTGAAAGCCCTCAAAAAAAAAAAAACCAAATACACCCCACTACACCCCTAAAACTTACTAACTCAATACTAACACGCAAAATTGTGTACATCTTCAAATATTGAAGTTTTACTTTCCTAATTGGAACAATTGTCCCAAACTGTCAGACATACGGATAGACTTGGGTTAGCCTAAATGGAAGATTATCCATGCTAAGGTACATGGCACAGACTGTGCTTCTACTAAGCGCTGTCTGGGTTTTGTCTTATCTTTATTGCCCTCTCAGATTGGAAAATACTTGAATGCTTTCAGAAAACATTATCTCTTAACCATTGAAAAGAAAACATTATCTCTTAACCACTGAAAGAAAGAAGTATTCTGCTTTTATTGCTCTTTATCAGATTGCCTCCATGGAGACATGAGAACCAGATACAGAGTTGCTTCTACAAGCAAATATTTATTTGCTAGAAGAAAGCTTTATTATGTTCAATACTCTTTTTTTATTTATTTGCTTTCTCTTAAAACTTGTTACTAGATCAAGCCAAGAGGCTTAGTGCAGTTGTTCCCCTAAGCAAGAATGAGAAACAGCATATCCATTTTTCTTCTATCATGCTCTTTTGACCAGACCCCCCCCCCCCATGCTGCAGTGCTCACACTTCTCAAAACTGAACAAGGAGAAAGAGAAAAGAAGGGAAAAAAACAGGGGCACCTGTTTACTTTAGTATCCCCATTACACTTGAAAATAACCATACTATTGTTAAGAACAATATTCTGTTTTACTTAGTTAACTTACTCCCTCCTCTTCCCCTCTCTTAAGCTTTCTTTCAAACATTAATGACAGGAAGTAGGGTATATGCTTTAGCATATCCTACAAGTTTAACAAAGTAAAAAAAGTCCAATATTTCCAGGTTTTCTTTTCTGTCGTGTTTCTCAAATACACTTAATGCTTTGTAATCCCACATTTATTTGTCAATTTCTGAGTTGCTGGTCTTATTCCTGTTTATCTTGATCTCCAAAACTCAGTCTCTGCTTCATTTCTATAATACTCTTAGTACTTCTAGCCATCTCTTCTGCTTTTTTTCTGTCCCTCAAGCATTAAAACATTGGAAAAGGATTCACTGGCACAGTCTCTCTGTGGTCTTTTTTACCAGAAGAACAAGTTGCAGAACCTCCTTGTGTTTCACAGTTCACTTTTTGTTGGACAAACTTTTGCATTTCCTCCTTAGCATATTCTGCATCAAAAAAATTATTTTGTCCCTCCAGGAAAGAATATTCTGAAGACAGCTGGGTACAGCAGTTTGAATCTCACACCTGGTTCTTGATATTCCCTGGTTATTGGAATAAATTTACTAATTTTCTGCCTGGTGTACAGTGAGTAATAATTTTCCACAACACTCTACTGTCTCCCACTTTTAGTATTTTGTCCTTCTGTCACAGTTTTGTCAGAATTAACTCCTTCTGCTGGTAGGATTGTATCTTTACTAGTAATGGTCAAGGTTGCCTTCTTATGGCCAGGTTTGGAGCATACACATGATGTGCCCTTTCAATTAACAATTCCTACTGTTGAATGCCAGTCAAGTTGCTTATTTGTGCTTTTATAAAAATTAATACAGTCTGTTCCTTCCAGCTTCTCTGGTACAGCAGAAAATCTCATGTTTTCACTACATGCTCTGTCCCCTAATTCTATTATTTTTTAAACATCTCTTCTTGAGCAGTCTCATATTCAGCCAGCCAGCCTTTTCTTCATTTTTGACCTCTGATTTTTGCAGTTTTATTACCTCATCTGAATATCTCTTCAAAGCTTCTTCCATTTTTTCCAGCCTTTTGTTATGTGAGTTGATACATACTCCATCAGTGTTTCATTTATATCAATCAGTTCTGAGTACATTTGACTTACTTTTTCCTCTAGGTTACTGGAAATCATGTCTTGCACCAAAGCTGACATTTGTACTGCTTTTTGCTGAACAGCTGCATAATTCTTCCCAGTCAGTGTTTTTTCCTCACCCTTTGTGACTGATTTTCTTTCAGGTTCTCTGAATTTCTTTTTTGCTGGCATCCAGGCAGTGCACTTACTAGCCAGTTACTGAAATTTACCAAAAACTATGATTTTACTGTCTCTCTCTCTCTCTCTTTTCTTACTGGGAGAGCTGAAATTAAGCTGTTACTCAATGTACAGTCATCTCCATATTTTCCCCTATGTGCTCTGTCCTCTAACTCTACCATTTTTGAAACATCTCATCCAGCCTTTTATTCATTTCAAACTCTGATTTTTTTTCCAGTTTTATCAGCTCATTTGAATATCTGTTTAAAGATTCTTTCATTTGTTTTTAGTCTTTTGTTATTTAAGTGTCTATACTCCTCCAGTGTTTCATGTATTTTAACCAGCTCTGAGCACATTTGTCTTATTTTGTTCTCTATTTATTTATTTATTTTTATTTATTTATCATTTGTTGACCGGGAAAGTCCGACTAGGTTCCACAGAGCCTGTTTTCAGCAGAGGCCTGGGGAGAAATGCTCCAGATGCATGTCTTTGGAATGTGGGAGGAAACCGGAGTACCCAGAGGAAACCCACGCGAACACAGGGAGAACATGCAAACTCCATACAGAAGGCACCCCAGCCGAGAATCGAACCGGAGAACCTCTTGCTGTGAGGTGACAATGTTAACCACTGCACCACTGTGCCACCCAGATTACTAGAAACCATGTCTTGCACCAAAGCTGGAGCTTGAACTACTTTTTGCTTCAGTATCCTTCCCAGTCAGTGTTTTCTCTTCTCCTCTTCTAGTTGATTTTCTTTCAGACAACCTTAGGATCTTCTTTATAGGCATCCAAGCAATGTACTTACTAGGCAGTAACTGAATTTTACTCACACTGACAGAATCTCTGGCTGAAGTTTCTCAGTTTCTGTTTTCACATTAGGAGAGCTGAACTTAAGCAGGTGATCAGTGTGCAACCATCTTGGAAGTTTCTTAAGCAAATATTTTTAGTAACAACTCTAAAGTTCAAGAACTTCTAGAACAATGACTGAAGCAACAGAAAGTGGAAAGAATTATAGCCAAACTCAGGGAGCCTATGACAAGAACAATAACCAGAGATGCTATAGAGATATTTAATTTACTTTGGGGAATTTTATGAACATTGGTCTAAAGAAGAGGAACTGGAAAACCAAGAAAATAAACAAATGGGAATATTTACCAAAGACAAAATTATGCCAAGTTTAGCGGAAGATAAGGCTTAACAATTAAAAGCTAAGGCAGAGAGAGATGGAATAAAATTGTGATGTATAATCAATCAACAGGAAAGCGTCCAGGATCAAGTAGTATTTCTTTGGAAATTGGGAACTTAGGAGAGAAGAAAGTGATAAAGACCTACCTGTTGTTCAACAATATTTTAAAAGGTGGAGAATATACCAATATCTTGGAAAAAATCGGCTGTGGATATATAACCAAACAATGGTGAAGACCCTTCAGATATGGCTTTATATTAATAAATTTCAATTTTAAACCATGACTGTAAAGTGCTTATGTCTATATTAGCTAAAATGGAGATAGTTACCAAAGTTGATATAGATATAGATCACTGTAGTTCTGTGTAGGGGAAGCCAACATGTGACAACATTAATAGAACAATGATCCAGTGGGAAGCAGAATGTAAGAAAACATTACAATTGTTGGTGGGTCTTGATGGAAAGAAAGCATTCAAGAGAATCAGCTGGGATTTTATGAGTAGGGCATTAGTAACATTTGTATTTCCTGACGGAATAATATGGTTAATAAGGAGGATATATGAAGGGTAGGAATCTAGAAAAGTCTGGAAAAAGATAAAAGGAAGTGCAATTAACAAAGGAACAATTAGAATACATCTGTAAGGCTCTCAAGTACACAATAAAGTCCAGAACATTTAGGAGTTTTGCAAATAAGTGTTTGCATGGGCATTTTATATGTTAAGAAGATTTCAAGGATTCTTCATCCACTTCAGCCACTGTTGGAAGTGTCATAGGGAACACAGAGGTAAGCAGAATGTTTTTTGGAATTCAACGAGTTGGTGTATTTTGAAAAATCCTTAGATTACTTTAATGGGAATTTTGAGTAACAAATGGTTGTATGTAAGGAAATTATTCTTCTGAGTTGGGATAAGGATTTAAATTGCCTAGGCATATCAAGATCCAAGTTAAATGCTACTGGCTGCCAAAAAAGGACTTACTAGAAATTAAAGTCTTTAAGAAATACAGTAGAAATTCTTTATATTGTAGAGAAGATAAAAGAACTACAGGTGGAATCCATGGAAAAGAAAAGTGCAAATTTCATATACAAATGGAATTTGTAGAAAAATGCATGCAGAATAATAATGTTTCAGAAGAGGAGTGAGGTTTAAGGGAAAGCAGGAATTTAGCAATGTATGTAATGTTGAAATGAATGAAAATTGTTAAAAGGAAAAAATAAATAAATATATATATATATATATATATATATATATATATATGGTCTATATTATATCATCAAACGCTTAAAAAAGTGAACGCTGATTGATCGACCTAATTTAAGCGAAAGCTTACAATCTCGAACTGTCAGATCAGCGATTTTTTTCCCTGGGAAAAAAATCTCTGATCCAAAACACATACACACAACACAAGCACACCAAACAAACAGAAATCCACACATATACACCTAAAATCTGATACCTAACCCTACACTAAACTATGCACACACCACTAACTACCCACTTACCTTAACCCAAACCCTAACCCTAAGGTCTGTCACTATCGCACACTCACCTCACTCGCTCCCTAACCCTAACTCACTTAAATCCGCCCTAACCCTCATGTCCACTCAATCGCACACACACCTATCCTGAGCCCTAACCCTAACTCACCTAAATCACCCTAACACTCACATCCACACAATCGCACACTTACCTAAATCCGACCAGTAACTTTCCACCATAACACTGAAAATGCCGAAGCAACAGAAACGGACAACCAAATTATTTCCCTAGGAAAAAATTCGAGTTTCTGCTGCTTCGATATTTTGCAGTTTCGCAAAAACAAGTTCGATCAATCAGCGTTCGCTTTTTTAAGAGTTCAAGGATATAATATAGACCCTATATATACATATATATGAATATATGTATGTGTGCGTGTGTACATATATATATATATATATATATATATATATATATATATATATCCCCACTTTCCATAATGCCGATCCGGAAACATTCAAATCCACAGTAGCAAATGGTAGTGCACATTTGCTAATGTGAGTTTGATGTTCTGATAACAGATTGCACTACAGTGGGGAATCAATAAATTTACCCTTTTCCTCACTGTAGTGCCAGTTAGAATATATAATTTGCAGGAGGTGTGGGGGTTGCCCCCTGCAAAACAGTAAAAACTTGTGTTGTATAATTAAAAGTTTTAGGAGACATTAAACAAAACAACCTGAGTGTCTGATGTCACCTCCTGCTATTTCATTTAACATTGAATGTGGACATCAGAGAAAGGTTGTTCAAAATTATAGGCAGGTAGAAATTATGGATACAACATTATTTTTCAACTTATTGACTAATTTTATTTTTTATTTTCCAGATTTTAATAGTAAACTATATATATATATATATATATATATATATACATATATATATATATATATATATATATGTATGTATGGGTCTACTTCAAAAGATTGAATACTCACATTATCGAATCCGACTTCATTGAACTGACTTCATTGAATCTTCATTATATCGAACTCCTGGAAAAACAAAAATGAACCCCTGGAAATGAACCACTTGGCCACCATGGTGAACCTTGCCTGTAGTGTGATCTCGGAGTCGGTATATTTAGTTAGGGTGTGTGTGGGGGGGCATAGCCCCCCCACATAGGGGGCATAGGGGGTGAAGGCCCCCACTTGGAAGGTTTTTTCTTTTGCTGTTTGTTGTTTTGTCCTGGTGGTTGAGTGGTTCCTTTGTTGGGGTTCATGCTCATTGTTCTGGGAGTTCAATATAATGAAAATTCAGTGAAGTGGGTTCGATGAAGTCAGATTTGATAATGAGAGTATTTGATGTTTTGAAGTAGACCCATATATATTATTTATTTATTTATTTATTTTACATTTGTTGACCGGGATAGTCCGACTGGATACACGTCCATTTTCAGCGGAGGCCTGGGGAAAAAAGCTCCAGGTTACAAAAGTAAACAATTCCACTTATAAAAACAATAATATCTATACAGTACTTAGAGAGGTGGCCCCATAGAGGGGGATTACACAAAAATGAGAGTGATTACAAAATACATGTTGAATATGGTAGAAGCAGGGTTATATGCTAGAGTTGTTAAGAAGCACATAATGAAATAGAAGCTATTTACAAGTTACTTACAGCTTATTTACAAAATTACATACTCTGTGGTCTTAGGGAGGGAATATAAAGACTTTTTGCTACATATCAGACAGATGTGGCCAATATCAGTAAAGAAGCAAGATAGAAGTGGCTTGTATAAGACAGATGGTTAGGGTATGAGTTAGTCAGGGTTGGTACAGGGACAGAGCCAATGTCCCATAAGGTATTGTTTGAGGCCTTAAGGTTTGGGCAATGATGGGTCCTGTATGAAGAGCCCATGGCAAATCTAGCTATATGGTTATAGCAGCGAGTAAGTTTATTTAGCTCCATTTTATTCAGATTGGTAAGAATGGGGGAAGTGTAGAGAAGGGTTCTAGAGCAGGTTGGTGCGGGCGGTAGCAGTCTTAGCTAATGGGGTTAGGAAGGATTTATTTCTATATAGTAGGTCAAGCTTTTTATTAATGGTTTTGATATTTTTATTGATGTGCAGGTCGAATTTGAGATTATTGTCAATTATTACACCTAGGAGCTTAGTATGGGTCTCAGGAGTGATAAAGGAGCCATTGGTGGAGGTTATGGAGAAGGTGAGGGTGGTGGATCTATTGTTTGGGGTGAAGAGGAGTAATTTAGTTTTATTTGTGTTTAAAAGCAAGTGGTGATTAGCGAGCCAGTTTTCAACTGTGTGAAATGTATTCTGGGTTAAGGTTTGTAAGTTGGACAAGGAACGGGCCATACACATCAATGTGGAGTCATCGGCGTATTGGATACAGGTTGCTTCAGGGATGGCTGAGTGGACAGTTTATCCTGCCAAATGACAGCTTGCTGTCTACCAATTAGATAGGAACGGAACCATTGAATGGCGAGGTTGTCCAGGGAAATGGTTTTAAGTGTTTGTAAAAGAAGATAGTTGTCGGCCATATCAAAGGCCTTTGATAGGTCCAGGAAAAGGGCAGATGAAAGCATGTTGCTATTCTGATTTTGGTGGATAGCATTAGTGAAAGAGTGAAGGGCAGAAGTGGTGCTGTGGTGAGGCCTGAATCTATTTTGGGAGTTAGCTAGTATGTTGTCCTGGGTAAGATGGTGCATAAGTTGCTTGTGGACACATTTCTCCATGATCTTTGCTAGTGGCGAAAGGATAGCTATGGGTCTATAATTGGATAGTTCTGTAGAACTTCCCCCACTTTGTAGTGGAATGACATGGGATACTTTCCAGATGGTTGGGATAGTGCCCTCTGTTAAGGTTCTATTGATTAGGATGGCAATGGGGTATGCTATGGCTTCTGCAGCTTTTTGTAAGCACTCTCCTGGTAGGAGGTTGGCTGATATGGTGGTCGGTTTTAATTTTTTGATTAGGGCACGAATTAAGTTGGTAGAAACTGTTTGGAAATTTAAAAAGGGATAGATAGCAGGGGTGTTTAGCATAGCATTGGTGCTTGTCGTAGTAAGTTTTTTGGCTAGGGTCTGGATTGTTTCCATGAAAAAATTATTAAAGATATTAGCAATATTTTATATATATATATATATATATATATATATATATATATATATATATATATATATATATATATACATACATATACACACACACACACACATATATATATATATATATATATATATATATATATATATATATATATATAAACAATGTAATAACAATGGAAACTTATGGTTTGTTTTCATTTCTGTTAATGCATGTAATCGCATGTTACTGTTTATAATGTGAATAAAGGCAGAAATAAAAATACAAACTATCATAATGGCATGTATTAGCAATATTATCACCTACAGAATACAGTCAAGAGAGTGACTTGTTTTAGGTTTTTGAAAGAGGACAAAACATTCCGTGGAAAATGGAATTACGTTCGCACTTCACGGACTGCCAAAAGTGACAGCAGCAAACTGTTATATAAGCAAATTCTCCATAGCAATAGATGTTTAAATACAATGATCACTACTTCTGTATCATCTATAATGTGCCTGCTTGGAAATGAGTTAAAGGTAGATGTATGCTCATCCTGGCTGATATCCACACTTTTGTACAAACCTACAACACAGAAGGCCTCCTTCCCACAGTGGAACATCAGTATGTTGCTTGGTAGAAAAGGAAAATTAGCTCTCTCAACCTTTAATTATTTTTATGTAAGACTACCAACACAGCTTGGTCATAAAGGCAGCCTTAATCAGGCCAGAATGCATGGTCTTCCCCAAAAGTGGGAGAAAACACACCAGGAGCACCTCCCACTCTAACGTTTTTCATTGTATAACTATAGATGAGAGCAAGGAAGTCACAGAGAGCTGGTGGAGATGAGCCTACACTGGTGCCATGATTTTACTAAAACACTTAAGCATTACTGATCACTATCATTCATGGTGCCTTTTCCAAATGAGACACAAAATTGTTCTGATATTCTGAGTTTCTCTGGTTTGTGTAAGCAAAATATCAGTTGTCTAAACATGTCTAAAGCATGCAGTCTTCTTTCCTCCTTCTGCTCAGGTTTAGGAAGAAAAACACAGGGAGGAGGATGGCCTGGTTCAGAAAGATGTCTGTCATTACCTTTTTTTCATAAAAGATTGGTTGGTATGAAGGAAAATGCTATCCTCATGGAAGATCAGAAATTATTCCTTGCACATCAGGACAGGTAATTTGGAAATTCTTCTAGTAGATGCATAACCATGAAAAACTTGTTTTCCAGGACAGGTACTTGAGGGTCTAAAGCAGCTGGCAAAAAAGGAGCCAGTGTTGTATTCTCTAATATATAACTTGAGATCTCACAGTGGAAAGATTTCCCTTCTTGATCGTCTTATATGCAATTCCAGTTTCAAAACTGTTTTATTGGTAGCTGAGAATATAAAGGAGGTTCCTAAGTAAGACAAGTCTGAAATAACAAAGGCATAGACCTTTAAGTAACCATAAGATAGGCACATTTTGCAAAGGTCTGCCAAGTAATTCAGGACCAGTGACACTCTAGCTGTGTTATAGTTTTGGTCCCTGGAGAGGCATTAAAGGGAGACTCTCTTATATTTTGCAAGGTATGACTTCCTTGTGTTAGGTTTCCTATCTTCCTTCATAATGTTGGCTGGGATTAGGGTTAAATCATCCAAGCTATTAAGCTTACAGTGGTTAAATTAGGGTTCAGTTGAGACCCTTTTTTTCCTGTTTCTCTTTCTGTCTGTGAATCATCAGCTCCTTCCCAGCCAATTGTCTCATTCATTCCCCGTTAATGGGACAAGGTTTGACATGGAGGGAGCATCATTCAGACAGCCATCAGGGTGGACTGAGATTTTTGTCATGCTGTCCTAATCCTCCCATGCACTTGGCTGAGTGCTGAGGAGATGAGAAATGGGCTACAGTGAAAAGTGCCCCCTCACCTCCACAAAGAATGTTCCTTCCTCTCAGGAAGCCCCACTCACCCCCTTAAAGCATGAATAGTGGTTTTCCAGTGTCCATCAGGGGAAATCACATTATTCAGTATGCCTCTGAGTTAGAACATCTCCCCCCAGGGGAAAGCAAGCGAGCCATGGCCTTTCAGTTTCCTCACTTCCTGCCTGGCTATTCCTATATCGTGGCTACTAATGATACCCTAGTCACTTGGGTCACAGTCAAAACTCTATAATCAGCATCATGCAGCCTGCAATGAGGGTACCCCCCTTTTTCTAGTTCAAGGGAGTTCACACTCTGAGGACATATTTTTGGCTCTTCTTTGATTAGACTCAGAAGGAAGGAGAACTAAGGTTGTCTGGGCCAAAATGGGGCTATCAGTTTGATTTCTTGGTTTACTATCATAATCACGAAACCACTTCCACTGAGTGGTCAAAATGTCGAACTAAAATATGGAAAATCACAGTACTCAACAGGCGCAATACCAAAACCGGTAATGTCGACCTGTCTAAACTCAACAAAGTCGACATTACCCAGCATACCTTCCCTCCCAGTCAATTCCAACTGACATTTTGCAGGGGGACAAGCCTATCTGCACCCCCCACCTCCTGCTAATTACATATACAAACTCTGAAATCGCACTACAGTGAAGAAATGGGCACATTTCCTGATCCCCACTGTACCGTGATCCCAGTGCAGAACGTTGACCTCATAACAGCAAATGCACACTACCATTCGCTATTGTGGTGTTGACCATTTTCGGTTTGGCCCTCCGTGATCTGGGAAACTTGCCTTTCAACTACCCCAGTTCGATGGAATGCCGTCTGACAATATAATAGTAAAACAATTTCTGACATGTCCTCCTGGATCTTCAGCAATATCCTGGTGATCAAGTGAAGGGGAAAAAGTATTAAATAGACTTTTATTTTTCATTTCAGGGGAAAAAGCATCTATTTTCCAAGCTGCAGCAGCTGCTGTTCTGCTAAAGAACTTTAGCAGCTTCCTGTTTTCTGGGGGGCATTAAAGGTCTGCTTCTAACATATGTCATATGTTAGTCAGATCCAGGAAAGTTTTCCTGTTCAACTTCCATTCATATGGGTCTAAGATCTGCTTAGCCTACCTGGCAGGACATTCTCCTGGAAAGAAATGTAGGCCATCTTGGGGGTCTGGACTAACTACTGGGCCTCCTCCCATACCTGCATAGCTAATCTGCTTAGGACACAAACATGTATCTCATAGGTTCATAGGAGATTACTAGACAATCCACCCTGAGGTCATTGTAAGCCTAGCCATTTCATCCCAATGTAATACCATGGAAGTGCTAGTCAATATCTAAGATTGCATTTAGTGATGACTGCCCATGTCCAGGAGGGTTGTGGGCACTATCCTCGGTAGGAATTTACGGTGCTCCATCCACTCATCCAGGTTCCTCTTGAACAGTGTCATAGATCTGCTCTGTTTCACATGAATTGGTAGCCTGTTCCAAAGACTCAGCAGTCACTGGGAGACGAATATTTCCCTCCAGCATGTCCTATTTAAGTCACAGGACATATTTAGGTCCCTGGAGTGGGGAGCCCTAGTCCCATTTGATTTACTGATATGCAGCAAGTTCACTGGTAAATCAAATGGGACTAGCCACTTAATTGTGGCTGTACCACATAACTTCCGTGGAGTTGGACGGTCCCCTTAGCCTGAGCCTGTTTAAATACTCCTAGAGAGCAGTTACCACTTCTGTCTTTATCTGCTTCTTTCTCAGGCATTTTCCCAAGGGACCAGTACCATGCATGTTTCCCATATGGGTTTTCTAGGCTAAATGCAAGTGGATAGGATCTGAGTAGGTTGTGATAGCCCAAGATGAGTTACACCATTTTTCAATATAAGAGCTCCTTCTGCATTGCAAAGGAGGATAATGATGAGGGTTTCAAAGAAAGTACAGTTGTGTATACTTACCATAAATGTAGATGTTTGAGTGTATTCACTGTTGCAGTCATTACATTTGGGTAATCTGCTTGCAGGTTGCCCTCAGTCGGCCTGATTAATAAAGTCTTGGGTCCTGCATCTGTTGCTGTCCCTTCTTCCATGACGTCAGGTCACCAGGGGTATAAAACATGCAGCCGACATCATTACATCAGTTTTTCTTGCCCCAGATATCAGGTACCCCCCAATGGGAAGCAAATGAACATAAAAACACAAAGGTATACCTCCAACCAAAAGCAAATACACCAAAAGGCTTTAAGCATAGTAAAGGAAAGCAGAGGTATAGCCAGAAGTTAGGGGGCTGGAGGGAGGGTAACCAAGACTGCAACAGTGAATACACTCAAACATCTACATTTATGGTAAGTGTATACAACTGTGCTATGTTCTTCGTGTTTCACTGTTGCAGTCATTACATTTGGGTAGAATCCCAAAGCTATGGTTGGGAGGAGGAGTTTATATAGCATTAGGGCCAGCAATTAGGCCCTGCAAGACAGCAGTGGCAAAGCCAGCTCTGGATTTAGAGAAAATTGACAAATGATAATGCTTGGTGAAAGTATGTACAGAATTCCAAGTAGCAGCTTCTAGGATGTCCCTGGTAGGAACACCTCTGAGAAAGGCTGTAGAAGTAGATGCAGCCCTGGTGGAGTGAGATCTGATCCCCTGGGGGATAGGTTTTCCATGGTGCTTATAGCAGAAATGAATGCAATGGCTTATCCATTTAGAAATGGTTTGTTTTGAAATAGGCTTCCCTCTGCCCCTGCAGCAAATGCTACCAGCAGTTATTCTGATTTTCTTCGAGGTTTAGTCCTGTCCATGTAGAATCTAAGTTGTCTGTGCACATCCAAGGAATGCAGAATCCATTCCCCTTTGTTCTGTGGATTGGGAAAAAAAGGTTGGCAAATGAATGGACTGATTAAGAGCCACAGTAGATACCACCTTGGACATGAAGGATGGATTGGTCCTGAGTGACACCCTGTCCACATGAAAGATGATGAAGAAAGGCTCCACTGCCATAACAGCCTGTAATTCAGATATCCTTTTAGCTGAAGTGATTGCTACAAGGAAAGCTGTTTTCCAAGAAAGATATTTTAAGTCTGCAGTAGCAGCTGGCTTGAAAGGAGGTAGAGTGAGTTACTCCAATACAAAGTTAAGGTCCCAGGCAGAGGTTGGAGCTCTCCTATGTGGTCTCAAGTTTTTGGGCCCTCTGAGGTACTGCTTGAGCACAGCATGAGAGAAGAGGGGAGGTTCTGTGTTATAATGAGCTGAAATGGCTGAGGCGTGGATTTTAATGGAAGAAAAGGACAGGCCCTTGTGAAGCATCTCAGTTAAGTATTGCAAAATCTGAGGTAAATTGGGCACTGCTGTGCTCATCCCTTGAGATTGGTTCCAGGCACAGAATCTTTTCCATTTTTCAGCATGAGATTTTCTAGTACTAGGTCTCCTTGCCTCTAAGATAACATCCATCACAGGTTTGCTGAGGGATGATAAGGGTTAATTTAAGTGATTAGCCAGGCTGCAAGGTTCAATGTTGGAAGCTGAGGGTGCAGAATTTGTTTTTTTAGGCATAGGGGCCTGAGAATGTGGCCTGGGCGTCAGTTTTTTTAGACATGGATCGAGATTTAGGCCTTAGTAATGAAGGAGGTGTTGATTTAATATGCAAGTCTGTAGGCCTGAATACACCCTCAGAAGCCGGTTCCTGCACAGCGGCTCTGGACCCATCCAGGGTAGAGACATCCATGGGTTCCATAACTGAAGTATCTCGTGGCATACCAGACTCTGAATAGGTCTCAGTAGAGGCCTGAGAATCAGAAGTAGCGGGTATCAGGGGCTGCGAAAGCGCCTCACTGAGTACCGGTGAACTGATGACTGGCTTAGGAGAAGCGTCATTGGCAGTTTTGGACCTCGGTGGCCTGTCTCTGTCTTTATCTTTGAGTTTTTTTCAGAATCCCGGTAGTTGGATGGCTAACCGATAACATTTCTGGTTAATTAAACTGAGAACTGAAATATTTAGAGGCAAAAATATACCGACGATGGATAGTGTGCTGATTAAATAAAGCACAAAACCAACAGCAAGGTACATCATGGTCAGGGCCTAGGCAAGGAATACAGTACGAATAAAAATATTTATGTGGTATTTGCTTTCCACAAGTAATGCAATTATTAACTTTTACTGACATCGGTAAGGAGCAAGAAAAAGTTTCCCCAACGGGGTACTTATCTTTAAGATGAAGACTTCGGTTCTGAAACTCGAAAATGAAGATTTCAGGAGTCGGCCGACCGGCACTTGCGAACAGCTTCTGCTTCGGGCACCGCACGGCAAGAAAGACTGATGTAATGACGTCGGCTGCATGTTTTATACCCCTGATGACCTGACATCATGGAAGAAGGGACAGCAACCGAAGCAGGACCCAAGACTTTGTTAATCAGGCCGACTGAGGGCAAACTGCAAGCAGATTACCCAAATGTAATGGCTGTAACAGAGAAACACGAAGAACATCTGAGAGTATTAGCAACATTTGTTCCTGTGATTTTTTGTGATACTTCAAAAACATCATGTGTATTCTTGCTATGGGCACTACCAGGATGGATGACACCATGTAAACCAGGATCCAAAGAATTTCCTTCCTTTGATCAACTCCTCCATTTGGAGACCTCAAAATGAGGACAGAGTGAGTACCTTGTCCTTTGTGAGGAATATTGTCTGTAACTCTATGCCCAGTAGTGTTCCCCAGAAAATCACCTTTTTTACTGTGATCAAGTTTGATTTGGCCTAGCTAAAAGTGAGCCCCAATTATTGGAAACATAATGGTGAAATCCAACACCTTTTGAATCCCATCCAGTGAGTCAGCTTGCATCAAACAATTGTCCAGTTATGGGTATATATGAATTCCCTTTGCCCCCCCCCCCAAAAAAAAACCCCTGCAGTTAAGCACATTATAAAGACAAGTCAAAGGGCAAGGATGTGAATTGGAAATGATCTCCCCCCTAGCTATAGGGATGTCCAGATAGGCATCCTTCAGGTTCAGTGTGATTAGAAAGGCCACACAAGACAAGGGAGGTAGGAGGTCTAGGATGGTTAGTATTCTGACTTTTGGAGTAATCAGAAATTTTAGTGATGATAGCTCAAAAAACAGGTCTTCAAATACCTTATTTTCTAGCCACTAAAGGGAGCCTTGAGAAAAATGTGTTTTCTCTTATGCTGTTGGTATTCTATGACCCTTTGTTCAAGGATTTCTCTTAACAACAGAGACCATGCTTGTTTGATTTTCTAGAACTGACAGTATACTTTCTAGCTGGTCTGCTTTGGAACTGCAACTTGTACCTCTTGCCTGGTAATTTTTGGGACCCACTGGTGCTGCATTATGCTTTCCCTCTTTTTTTTTTTTTTTTCTTGCAAAATATGGTAAACATCTTACCATCCTCCAGTGAGATAAAGGAAATGGAAGGTCTACAGTTTCGGATGAGAGAGCTGGAGTGGGATTTTTTGAGAGAGAGAGCCAGGCAGGGTGAGTCATGCCTGTTTCCTGTGGGAGTCACGGACCTGACAGACATCTGGATTCTCTTTGGGTTTTGCTTGCTATTCTCTTCTTCCTCTAGCCTTCCTACTCTTGCTGCACTTGCTTCACTTGCTTTGGGTACAGATGCCATGGCTCTCTAGCCTACCTACTCTTGCTGCACTTGCTTGACTTGCTTCACTTGCTTTGAGTACAGATGCCATGGCTCTCTAGCCTTCCTACTCTTGCTGCACTTGCTTCACTTGCTTTGGGTACAGATGCCGTGGCTCTCTAGCCTTCCTACTCTTGCTGCACTTGCTTCACTTGCTTTGGGTACAGATGCCATGGCTCTCTAGCCTTCCTACTCTTGCTGCACTTGCTTCACTTGTTTTGGGTACAGATGCCGTGGCTCTCTAGCCTTCCTACTCTTGCTGCACTTGCTTCACTTGCTTTGGGTACAGATGCCGTGGCTCTCTAGCCTTCCTACTCTTGCTGCACTTGCTTCACTTGCTTTGGGTACAGATGCCATGGCTCTCTAGCCTACCTACTCTTGCTGCACTTGCTTGACTTGCTTCACTTGCTTTGAGTACAGATGCCATGGCTCTCTAGCCTTCCTACTCTTGCTGCACTTGCTTCACTTGCTTTGGGTACAGATGCCATGGCTCTCTAGCCTTCCTACTCTTGCTGCACTTGCTTCACTTGCTTTGGGTACAGATGCCATGGCTCTCTAGCCTTCCTACTCTTGCTGCACTTGCTTCACTTGCTTTGGGTACAGATGCCGTGGCTCTCTAGCCTTCCTACTCTTGCTGCACTTGCTTCACTTGCTTTGGGTACAGATGCCATGGCTCACTAGCCTTCCTACTCTTGCTGCACTTGCTTGACTTGCTTTGGGTACAGATGCCATGGCTCTCTAGCCTTCCTACTCTTGCTGCACTTGCTTCACTTGCTTTGGGTACAGATGCCATGGCTCTCTAGCCTTCCTACTCTTGCTGCACTTGCTTCACTTGCTTTGGGTACAGATGCCATGGCTCTCTAGCCTTCCTACTCTTGCTGCACTTGCTTCACTTGCTTTGGGTACAGATGCCATGGCTCTCTAGCCTTCCTACTCTTGCTGCACTTGCTTCACTTGCTTTGGGTACAGATGCCATGGCTCTCTAGCCTTCCTACTCTTGCTTCAGTTGCTTCACTTGCTTTGGGTACAGATGCCATGGCTCTCTAGCCTTCCTACTCTTGCTGCACTTGCTTCACTTGCTTCACTTGCTTTGGGTACAGATGCCGTGGCTCTCTAGCCTTCCTACTCTTGCTTCACTTGCTTTGGGTACAGATGCCATGGCTCTCTAGCCTTCCTACTCTTGCTGCACTTGCTTCACTTGCTTGACTTGCTTTGGGTACAGATGCCATGGCTCTCTAGCCTTCCTACTCTTGCTGCACTTGCTTCACTTGCTTTGGGTACAGATGCCATGGCTCTCTAGCCTTCCTACTCTTGCTGCACTTGCTTCACTTGCTTTGGGTACAGATGCCATGGCTCTCTAGCCTTCCTACTCTTGCTGCACTTGCTTCACTTGCTTTGGGTACAGATGCCATGGCTCTCTAGCCTTCCTACTCTTGCTGCACTTGCTTTGGGTACAGATGCCATGGCTCTCTAGCCTTCCTACTCTTGCTTCACTTGCTTTGGGTACAGATGCCATGGCTCTCTAGCCTTCCTACTCTTGCTGCACTTGCTGCACTTGCTTCACTTGCTTTGGGTACAGATGCCGTGGCTCTCTAGCCTTCCTACTCTTGCTTCACTTGCTTCACTTGCTTTGGGTACAGATGCCATGGCTCTCTAGCCTTCCTACTCTTGCTGCACTTGCTTCACTTGCTTGACTTGCTTTGGGTACAGATGCCATGGCTCTCTAGCCTTCCTACTCTTGCTGCACTTGCTTCACTTGCTTTGGGTACAGATGCCATGGCTCTCTAGCCTTCCTACTCTTGCTGCACTTGCTTCACTTGCTTTGGGTACAGATGCCGTGGCTCTCTAGCCTTCCTACTCTTGCTGCACTTGCTTCACTTGCTTTGGGTACAGATGCCATGGCTCTCTAGCCTTCCTACTCTTGCTGCACTTGCTTCACTTGCTTTGGGTACAGATGCCATGGCTCTCTAGCCTTCCTACTCTTGCTGCACTTGCTTCACTTGCTTTGGGTACAGATGCCATGGCTCACTAGCCTTCCTACTCTTGCTGCACTTGCTTCACTTGCTTTGGGTACAGATGCCATGGCTCTCTAGCCTTCCTACTCTTGCTGCACTTGCTTCACTTGCTTCACTTGCTTTGGGTACAGATGCCATGGCTCTCTAGCCTTCCTACTCTTGCTGCACTTGCTTCACTTGCTTTGGGTACAGATGCCATGGCTCTCTAGCCTTCCTACTCTTGCTTCACTTGCTTTGGGTACAGATGCCATGGCTTTGCAGGGTAGTTTCTGTTGAACTTTGGCACCTGTGTGAAAAAGCTGCTTAACAAATTACACTCTCACCTTTTTTCTCCAGTCTTTTGAAGACTCCTTCAGCTGGGGTCTGGAATGAAAGTCTTTAACCAGGAGTGCATTAAGGAACCCCACCTTCATAAATTGTCTGACAGGGACTGTCTCTTCAGCCAGGCATTCTTCCTAATAACTGACCCTATTGCTGCTGTCTTGCAAGATGCATCCACTGCTTCATTTCTTGGAGTGCCTGGCAACCTGGGCTGAAAGGTCACAAAATTCAAGCATTTGCTGTTTCAGATCCTTGTCAATCATCCCTTCGGCCTTGGATAGCCCTCTCTAGCAAGATTTTCTGGTAGTTGAGCATATGGGTCTGGCAGTTTAAGGTTATGAAGGTTAAGGTAGCAGAGTTATAGTTATATGCCTTTTCCAAAATCAGTTGAGAATCCTCCTTTTCTGTCACTGGGACTAAAGTTCTTGGATGTAGCCAAAAAGGATTCCTTGGTTGATTCCAGGATACCATAAGAGTTTGTAGCCTGAAGTCATGGGAATCCTGGCTCTGGAACAGTTGGTCACACTTCCTAGGGGCAGAGGGGTGGGAATCTGGCTCCAATTATGTACTGGTAAATATAGTCTCCAAGACATCAATAACTGGAAAAACTGCTAATGCTTTAAGTTCAGGAAGGGAAATGAAAACTCTGCATCTCAGCTGTGCCTGTGAGTATTCTCTAGAGTACCACTGCAACTCACATTTTATCATGTGAAGGGTGTCCTCAAAGGACAGACCCTCTGAAGGTTAAGCAGGGGATAGAATGTCCTCAATGTCAGACTAAAGAACAGAGCAGAGTGGATCTGGCTAAAACAGGTCAGCTCATTTGCCTATGAGTCAGGAGTAACAGAATCCTCCAAGAGTGGAAGTTCCATCCTTCTTTTAGAGTTGACCAGTGACACCACAGGATTTTCCAGTGTTGGCTGTCTGGAATTAGGAAAACTCATGAAGTCTTGAGAAAGACACGCCCTCTCTTTAAGTAGCAAACTTCCAGATAGAACAGCTATTATGAAGAATCCCAAAACATGGAAGGGACTGAGAGTCTGCTTAACCTAAGACACTGCAAGATACAGGTCACCAATGTTGCCATCAATGCTTTTGGGCCTCAGCTTCATAGGTTCACAGGACGTTTCTAGGTTAATGGCCCTAGAGCCCTTAGAAGCCTAGCCATATTTATCCCGAATTTCCCCAATTGTCGGTGGTTGGTTGAGTGAAGTTTGCAGGAGTAAGGGTCTATGGTAGTCAATACCAACTTCCTCTATCCAGGATGGACATGGGCGCCACCACTGGAGAAATTTTCAGTCACTCGTCCATTGATCTAGGTTGCATTTGAAGAAGGTCAAGGAGGGACTTTATTTCATACAAACTGGAAGCTTGTTCCAGAGAAGTGACAGAGTTAGGTTGCATTTGAAGAAGGTCAAGGAGGGACTCTAGTTCATGCAAACTGGAAGCTTGTTCCAGAGAAGTGACAGAGTCTGGGAGATGTATCTATCTCTCCAGCATGACCTGTTCATCTCAGAGGTTAAGTTAAGATCCCTGGAGCAAGTGACCCTCCTACAGTTTGATTTACCAATGTGTAGCATTTCCATCATGGCTGGGTCAGAGACTGCCCTGTAAGTCAGGCACAGGTCACCCCTTAGGAACCTGTATGAGACAGAATACAGTGGCAGGGCTTTTCTGTCTTGCCGTGTAAGACTTCTTTTGTGTACCCTGTAATTTCTTGTTGAAAACCATCTGTGGTCTTTCCAGTTGTTGTAGGTATCTGTTGAGGTGCATGCAAAAGGGGGTCTACATTATTTTGTTGAATGGCCACATTGTTGAATGGCATTTCATCAGAAATGCTGTTCATCAAACCTCCACCCCCCACTAATTATATATACCAACTCTGAGATCGCGCTACGAGGGGAAAGTGCAAATTCCCTGATCCCTACTGTAATGTAATCTCAGTCAGAATGGTTCAACGAATGGCACTTCCAATGAAATGCTGTTCGACAATGTGGCCTTTCAATGAAATAACAGGGACCTGCAAAAGGGAGTATTGTACTAGATTAACGGTCTCATGAGGACCAAGTATAATGGAACGGGTCTATATCACCACATCAAATGATGATAAATTCGAATGCCCTTTGTTTGTACCGAAAAGTCTGAAAGCCCTAAATCGCAAAGTTATGGAACATCGATTTTTTCCCGTCTTCGGGGCTTTGCTATTTCCTCCACTATAGTGCGATCGTGGAGTTGGTATATTTAAGTAGGGGATGTGGGGGGGCACAGCCCCCTCCCACTTCAGTTTGTTTTAAGGTTGTGATTTTTTTTTCAAGTGAAACAGTGATTTTTTTTTCCCTGGGAAAAAAAATCGCTGTTCAGTGAGTTCGCTGTTTAGGGTTTTTGGACTTTTATTTTCAGACAAAGGGCGTTCGAACTTATCACCATTCGATGTGGTGATATAGACCTTAATGGAATTATAACATCCTTAGATCTAGATGTGATGCCTTTACTTATAAGATGTGCCACATAGAAGGATTTCTTTACTACTGTGGATATGTGGTGGCCAAAGTTCAGATTGCTATCAACCTGAGTACCCAGATTATGTTCCATTGGGTCTACACTTGGGGGGGGAGTGCTGTCTATAATGTAATTAACAGGGATGTCAGCTTTCCCAAAGGGAATAATAATGCATTTTTCACATTTAGCTTGAATCTGTGGCATTGGCAGCCAACATTTGTCTGTGTTAACCCTGTCTGCAGTATATTAACATCATTGGGGAACTCAATGATTGCTCTCAATTTGCATTTGTCAGTGATCGTGGACAGCCACAGGCTGTCCAAGTTTGCCTGGACTTCTGAGAAAAAAATTCTGAAACAGTATGGGGCCAAGCACTGAACCCTGTGGTATTCCACTGAAGAATGGTCTTTTCCTAGAGGTGAATTCACCCACTTTGACAGTATGTGTCCTGTCGGTGAGCCAGTTGGCTACCCATCTTGCAATGTAGGGATTAATTCCCACTTGAGAGTTCCATACAGTACCTGAGTTGAGGGTGTCAAATGGCTTGGCTAGGTCAAGATAGGCGGTATGGGATTCCGGATACTGGCTAAGGTTCTTGCCACCCCTATAGTGCTTTTTTTAGGCAAGGTTCAAATAACAAATTCACCACCGTAACAGGTACAAGCAAGCAAAATCTGAGGGTAATGCTACTCAATGCTAGAAGTCTAATCCTCAAAATTCACTCACTCGAGGCACTCCTTAAAATGGAGAACATCGACATCTGTGCACTGAAAGAGACCTGGTTCAAGGCTCCAGACAGCACACCTGCATTACCAGGCTATAATTCATACCACACCTTTTGGCAACCTAACCTGGACCGAAACACTAAAGGCGGAGGCGTGTCCATATTCATTAAGGATATACACGCCTCCAAGCTAGTTGCTCAGCATAATGCATCCAGGATTTTCCAAGTGCAACTAACTCTGGGCAAGACCGCAATCCAAATTGTAGCTTGCTACAGATCCCCCACCATGCCCAGGATTCCCACTCCTCATTTCTTGATACACTGGAAAATATTAGGGTACAACCCAACACCCTAATAATGGGCAATTTCAACTATCCCACCATTAACTGGGAAAACTACTCATGTACCAACTCTTTTGCTCAACGTTTTCTGGAATTCATAAATTCCAACCCCTTAGATCAACTTATCTGCACCCGCACCGGGGCAGCAATATCCCAGACCTGGTCATTACCAACATGGGCGACCGATGTTCCACACCAGAGGTCAGTTCCTTGGTCAAATCCGACCACAAGCTAATCACCCTAGACATCCACATCCCACCCACACCCCCCATTAGAGAAACCACCATAAAAAATTTCTCCAACGCCAACTTCATGCTTCTTAAGACAGAAGTGGCAAACTTCACAACACCCATGCAGATGGACAATATAGGTACAACTGCTGAATCCTACACAAATGCACTTTATAAGCACTTACACGAGTGCATGGATCGTGCTTTCCCTAACAGAACCAAGACGCTATCCTCCAAAAAATGGAAGCCAATCTGGTGGTCCCCTGCCATAAACAAACTCTACAACAGTAATGCAACAAAGACAAACCAGTACTGGATGAAGTGTCTCTTGAGAAAAGTCCTATTTGTATCCAAAAACACAAAAGAGGCACACCACGATGATTCTTCAGGCTTTAATGGAGAATTAAAAACATCAAACGAACAGGTTATGAATTGCGTTTATTGCATTTACTATATATACAGCCACAAGATATAGTTTTTTATATAAGCTACTAACATAGCAATACACCTTTAACAAGGGATGACTGTGATAGAGTTTTAATTATTCTAATTGCTTTAATTATTCAATTAACTATGAGTATATAAGAACACATTTTTTTAGATGTATTTTAAGTCTGAAGAAGCGTTGTTAAAATGTGAAAGTGCTTACTCCTTCCTACAGCTGTTCGTTTGATGTTTTTAATTCTCCATTAAAGCCTGAAGAATCATCGTGGTGTGCCTCTTTTGTGTTTTTGGAAACTCTACAACAGAAGAAAGAAACTGGTGCAAAAAAGAGTAAAATCCCATGATTGGAGAAACTCCCTGGTCAGCCTCAGTAAGAAGCTGAGATCCCTCATAAAATCCTACAAAGCTAGTTACGAAAACAAAATCACCAATGATTTTAAAGACAACCACAAAGCATTCTATAGCTATGTCAAGAATCTCAATGGCAACACTCAGATCTGCTCTGAGTTACAGCACAATGGAACTAAATATGCAGAACCAACTGATATTGCCAACATCCTGGCAGATAGTTTCAGTGCTAACTTTAGCCCCCTCTCACCCCCTAAAGGGCCCATCTCTATACCGGAAGAATGTAAAGTTCCTATAATCACAGCTGCACAGGTAAAAACCATACTCTCCAAAGCCAAGAACACAGCATCCATGGGACCTGACAACATTCCAGGCTGTGTTCTACACGAACTACAGAAAGAACTGGCCCGACCTAAGTTCCATGTTCAATCATAGCCTCACCTCAGGCTTTGTGCCCACTGAATGGTGCACAGTGACAGTTATCCCACTCCAGAAAGGGGGAGCCACCATGGACCCTGGGCACTACCACCCCATTAGCCTGATGCGCCTGGTCTGCACGGCCATGGAACGTATCATTATTGGAACTTATAAACAAAGACATTGGTAATCTCCAAACTCTGGACCCCACCCAGTTCGGGTTAGTAAAAGGCAGATCATGTCTCCTAAACCTGATAGACTTCTTTGAATCAGTCACCAAAGCAGTAGACGAGGGTAAGGTGGTTCAGACAGCCTATCTAGATCTTGCCAAGGCTTTCAACACCACCCCCCACTCTGGAATTATAGATAAACTCACTAAACTAGGTATAAAACCTGTGTCACAAGATGGGTTGCCAACTGGCTCACTGACAGAACCCACACTGTGAAAGCAGCAGACTCCAAATCCGACTGCAGACCAGTGACAAGTGGAGTACCACAGGGTTCAGTCCTGGGTCCTCTTCTGTTTGGTGTCTACTTCTCTGAAGTACAGGCTAACACAGAAGGTCTTTGGCTAATGAAGTTCACAGATGACTGCAAACTAGGGGCCATAATCGAAACTCCTAATGATGTGGACATCCTACAAAAGGGCCTCACTGAGACAGATGCCTGGTGTCAAAGCCATGGCCTCAAGCTCAATGCCAAAAAGTGCATTGTCATCCCCTTTGGTAAAAACTCTGTACCCATGAACTATCACATAGGCGGTAGTCTACTTAACACAGAAAGTGTGATAAGAGACCTTGGGACACAGGTGGACAGTAGTCTCTCCTTTGATAATCACATTGCCGCAGTAGTCAGGAAATCCTTCTACGTTGCACACCTCATCACAAAAAGTTTCTCATCTAGGAAAAAAGAGATCATTGTTCCCCTCTACTTGTTACTCATTAGACCCATTATAGAGTACAACACCCCTTTTGGTATGTACCTCACAAGACACCTACAACAACTGGAAAGGCCTCAGAAGTACCTCACAAAGAGGATTACTGGCCTCAAACAGATGTCCTATGCAGACCGTCTCAAAAAACTCCAGCTTTACTCTGTCGCATATCGCCTACTCAGAGGCAATCTCTGCCTAACATACAAACCTATGTCAAACCCAGAGCTGTTGGACATGCTCCACTTAAACAAATCCCAATCCCTCCGAGCTACATGCTCTAGGGACCTAAACCTTGTTCATAGGTTCATACTAGGCTATCTGCCCTAGGGCATTTATAAGCCTAGCCAGAGTGTGTTTGGCTTTCGCCACCCATTTTAAATTAATTTTGCTATGCCCTTTTTCGAGGTTAATATACTGTGACTATGTCTAACATAATAAACAGAACATGCTGGAGGGATAGATTCCTATCCCAGAGACTTCCCATACTCTGGAACAAACTACGTATCTATATCAAACAAAGCTCCTCATTAGCACTCTTCACGAAAAATCTTGATGATTGGATGGAAAATAGGAAATTCACCCCGGGGATCACTTCTGTGGCTCTGCCCGAGAGGGGCACAGGAAAATAATTGTCTTGGGTGCCAAAAGCCAGGGTACCTTTTTGGCTAGGCTTATATAGGCCCTAGGGCCAATAGCCTAGTACCTACCTATGAACCTATGTACTGTCTTTCCTTGTCCAGGACTTAGTGACTTTCTTGAAGAAGTCAACCATGTTTAACAGGCATGATCTACCTTTAATGAATCTGAACTGGGTCGGGTCCAGAGTTTGGAGATTACCTATGTCCTTATTAATAAGGTCCATAGTGATTCTTTTCATAGCCTTACAGATGAGGCTAGTCAAGCTTATGGGCCTGTAATGCCCAGGGTCGGTTTATGGTCCCCCTTTATGCAGAGGGATTACTGTTGCTGTCTTCCCTTCTACTAGAACATAGCCAGTTTGCAGGCTGTGGTTAAACAGGGATCCAAGTGGGTGTGCTAGGTCATGTTTTAAGTTGTTTAAAAGGCAATGTGGGATGTTGTCCAGTCCCATTGATGCTGTGTTTTTGGCCTTGGAGAGCATTGAGATGACCTGCTCTCTTGAGATAATAGGCTGAGGAATGGTGACAGGTATACTTTAAGGGATGACTGGAGGAGACGGGGGGGGGGGGGGTGAAGTTTGCTCCAAATATATAAGCTAGCAGGTTGGTTATTACCTTTGGTTCAGTGTGGATGGTGTCATCCACAACCAGTTCAGTGCATAGCTGGGTATTCCATTTTAGATTTCAGATGTAGTTAAAGAATGCCTTGTGATTATCCTTAGCTAGGGAAGCTATTTTTGCTTTGTAATTAGTTTTGGAGGGATTGACAAGCTCTCTAATTTGTTTGTTTAAGCTAGAGAGAGATTTCTTCCTCTGCTGAGCCAGTTCACGCTTGTTCTTGGTCATTAGTCTCTTTCTCTTGTTGTATAGCCTATTTATACTAGGGATCTACCAGGGTGGCTTGTTTTTTCAGACCTGGTTTTAATGCGGCCAGGTACAGCTGACTCTATACAGCTGCTTAAGTGGTTATAAGGACATCAGTGTAACTTCTGCAAAGGAGTCCATGTTGTCTGCATTCGAGGTGACTTTGAAACTTCTTATACCATCACTTAGTAGGAGGTAATTTGTCTTTGAAAAATTCTTAAGCGTTTTTGAGCTTGATGGGGTATCTGGTCTTATAATTACATTGACCGAGATTGATTTATGGTCCTATCTTACCAGGGAGGACATCACACAGGGGGATGCTATGCTCTCCCATGTTTGTGAGTACTTTGTCCAGAACATTTGTGCCTTTTGTGGGTATACTGACTAGCTGCTCCAGAGCATTTGCACTGACAAAGTCCAAGGACCTCTAAGCCAGCGTGTTTGTGTTTGTGGTCATGTCTGTTTCCCAGTCGATGGTAGGATAATCAAAATCAGCCATGAGTAAGATGCTGGGCTGTATGGCAGGTGACTCCAGTAAGTCCAGGTATGCTTTTCCTGTTTCATGGTGGGGGACCTACAGCTAGCTATGATGTGGTAGGGAGATTTGTCTATAGTTAATTGGACATGGAGTAGCTCAAGAGAGTAATACTGTTTGACCAGTCTCGAGGTATACTTATCCTTAATAAAAATGGATACAACACCTCCTTTGGTTCTTTTACACTCAGTTTGTGGTCTGAACATATGAAAGGCATTGCAGTCCTGCATGGCTGGGGTGCTTTCCATGCCTTTGAACCATGTCTCAGTGACTGCACAGATGTCAGCATCTTCTAAAGTGAGGAGTGCTTACAGGGAGTGCAGTTTCTTGTTTAGACACTGAGCATTAAGCAGCGGTACCTTGAGTTTATCTATAGAGGATTTTTTGATTATTTTGACACTGCCTAAATAAATGCACAATAGGGTTGGCTAATGCCTTTGCCTATATCTGAAAACCTAAAGGAGACAGGTGCATACCATCTCTGGCAAAGCAGCATGGCCTGTTGACCATGTCTTCCCAGGCTGACAGATTTTGTATCCCCTTGGATTGACACCAGAAGCTAAGCCGATTGTTAAAGTAAATCATTTTTTGTTTGTATTGTAGCATCAGCATCATCCTTGGAGAAGGTAGAAGGCTGCTTAATGCTAGGCTTATACCTGCTTGTGAGACATAATCTGAGAGCTCAGTCATGTCTTGGTACATGTGGTTGAGTGACTTATGTGCTTGAGTGACTTGATGGATCCTGGCACCTGACAGGCAGCTAACCGTAACCTGCTCCTTATCCAGCCTGGTGATAGGAACATCCATAGGTCTCACAGTGGAGTCACCTATGACCATTAAATTAGGTTTTGTGGTATTACGCCTTATGGGCTTATTTGCTGAGACACTGGTGTGTGTATTATTATGTGTTGTGGTTGTTTTTTGTATTGTTATGTGTGTAAGTGGTTTTCAATTGGGAGGCCCCTGATCTTTTGGTAAGTTACTAGTAAGTGCCTCCACATATGTGGGTTTATGTGTTATGTCCTTATTTAGTGTGGGAAGTGTGTGTGTGTGTGTGTGTGTGTGTGTGTGTGTGTGTGTACGCTGACAACCTGTTTGGGATTCAAAACTTATGTGAGAGTCTTGTCTCCAATTTCATAATATTTCTGATTTTTTGTTACTGAGGATCATGTGTCTGTGATGAAAAAAGGCTTGTTGCTTTGGAACACTATCTGGGTTTCGTGATTTTTGGAAATTATTGTGACTGAGCTCATCAACGGAGTTTTAAGACCACTAGTTTATTTGTTTTTTTATCAGTTTCATACTGTAACTACATCTCTCACAAAAATAATTTGTTTCATGAGTAAGTGGTTGTCAGTAAATGTGAGACAATTGCTACATTACCTCAGGATGGCCATATCTAGCAGACTGTCTAGAGACATGATGGGAAACTGCCCGTCCATGGTAGCTGGCTCTTACTGTATGGTTTATTAGGAAAGGGACTGAACTAATTTGACAGGACTGTGCTGGTAGCATCGAGACTAGAAGAGGGACCTATACTTTGTGTAAGCTAAGGTTGATCAATAAGGAAACACTGCTCAGTGCGCAACTGAGTTGCTCCTATAGCAGCAGCAAAGCTTGGAAGGGTTTCACTGACAGCTGTTTAGGGAAAAATTGAACTTCCAGACTTTTGTGTCAAATAGGGCACTGATAATCATGCAAACACGAGGCTTAAATATGAGCAAAGAGAAACAAGTTTTAAGCTAGCTATCAATCAGGAAAGCACACAATAAGCCTTCCACCATCAATCCCCAACTCAGACAGGTTAGATCAACGCACTTCTGCCACAAGGGTGCAGAAAAAACACCTGCTTAATGTAGAATAGCCGGTTTGGAGCCCAAGTATAACAAGACCACACAAACTACCTACAGCAGATACAATGTAATACAGTGCAATTAGTTACTTAAAGCAGCAATAGAAATAGACAGCACAATTATTTTGCTATAAAGTTGAACAATAACAGCAAATAGCTTAAGAAAAAGTAGAGTCACAGTATATAAGAGAAGTGCAAAAAATACTTATTTTTGACTTTTCAGTAGTGGATTGCTCTAGGTGAAAGCACATTCTCAGCAATCAGTGGCAATGTTGCCAAATGACAAGCAGCTCTAGCTATGCCACAACCCACACAAATGTGAGGCTTAAATACGAGCAGAGAGAAACAAGTTTTAAGGTAACTACTAATCAGGAAAGAACACAATAAACCTTCCACCAGCAATCCTCAAGTCAGACATGTTAGATCAGCACACTTCTGCCACAAGGGTGCAGAGAAACACCTTCTTAATGTAGAACAGCTGGTTTGGAGCCCAAGTGTAACAAGACCACACAAACTACCTACAACAGCTCTACAACTAACAGATACAATGTAATACTGTGCAATTAACTACTTAAAGCAGCAGCAGACAGTACAGTTTTTTGAAACTGCTAAAGTGCAGTCACAGTATATAAGAAAAGTACAAAAAACTACTTAGAACCCTTTTGTGTGCTTCCCAGCTCAGACAGACTAGGTAAATACCTACTGCCACTAGATGAATAATCCCAGTCCCCCTAATGTAAAAGTACAGTAAAGGAGTGTCTGGAGTGAAATGCTACCACAAACAAACTTACAAAATACAAAATGCTAACACAAACTTAAAGATACAGATATATCAGTATACTTTAAACAGCTTATAAAAGTGTGATTATTTAATAAAAGTACTTTACTTTGTATAAATGAGCCAAGAGCCTCTCAATTGTACATAATTTATAAAGGCACTAAAACAAGATAAGCTGATTAATAAGCCCTCCAGCCAATAAAACTACATGCAGAAATCTCAAGTGTTTTCCCAACCTCAACAGAGCAGGCTACCTCCCAGTGCACTAGATGGAAAATTCAGTGATCTCTTGATGTAAAAGCAATACACTACTTTATCCAACAGCTAGCTAGATAATAAATTTAGAGCAAGTAAATCAGTAGAACAGACAAAGAAAGGTAAAATGCACTTTTTCAATATAAGCACCAGAAAAGGCAAATAAATGATACAATATATCAACAGCAGTGTAGAAAGAAAGGAGCTTATTAAGCTCAATTTACAGTAGGGGTGGGCAGCTGAAAATTACCAGGTTTAAAAAGCAGGTCAACGAAGGTGAAGGTGCATGGGGAAAATTAGCAGGAAATTACCAGGAGTGCTTTAGTTTATGCAGGGTTGAAATCTTTTCAGAAAAAGACAAAGACCCAGAAATTCACTTTGTATTTAAGTATGACTCAAGAAACAATTTAACCAAAGAAAAAAACATGTGAAATGTGCAGCCTAGATAGTTTAAATGTCTGTCCCTCACAGAGAACAAAAACATCAGGCCAAGTAGATTTCTTAAATAGAAAGCAAAACAGAGCAGGTAAAACAGAAAGCAGCTGTATCACTCACAGATATATATATATATATATATATATATATATATATATATATATATATATATATATATATAGATAGATATATGGATTCCTATTACAAGAATGAAAGTTCACTACTTCGAACTTGTAATAGGAAGCCTCACTTCTGGGAAAGTTCACTTTAACAAAAGTTAACTTTTGCGTAAGTGCACTTCACTGAAAACACCACAGCACAGTGGAGGACATAAAAAACAAGCTATGTCTTCCACTACTGTGCAATAGTCACGGACCGTAGGGTTAGGGTAAGGGGATAGTTAGTAAAGCTATCCCCTTACCCTAACCCATGCCCTAACCCTAAGGTTCGTGACTATTGCACCATAGTGGAGGACATTGCTATGTCCTTCACTGCGCTGCAGTCATCACGGGCCTTAGGGTTAAGGCACGGGTCATGGTAAGGGGATAGCCCTATGGGCTATCCCCTTACAATGACCCGTGCCCTAACCCTAACGTCCGTGAGTACTGCACAGAAGTTCAGTACAACACCCATTCTTTGCACTGAACTTCACGTAACTGCACTTTCAATTAAGTGCACTTTCGCTGTAGTGAGCATTCCATGCACTATTTCGAATTAGTGAAAATTCGATCTAGTGTATGGAACCCATACATATATATACATAGGTTTAGGTTCCTCACCTAGCAGGGAATCATCTGCAGCGCTTTAGTTTATGTAGGCTTGAAATCTTTTAAGAAAAAGAAACTGTCATGGAAACTCTGCAGTTGTAAACAGGTAACCAAGACCTCTGCACAGTCTCTGGAACACACATGTGAAGAAAAACTGATGTAATATAGCACTTACTCTTAATGATAAAAAGGTGACTGCTGGTGACCAGGACCTTCAGAGAATATCTATCTTCAGACATTCTAGTAGTTAAACATATTACTGCCTGTAAAGTGGTCATGCCAGAGGCCCCAGCAAAAACAACTCTAAAATGCTTCACCAAGTTTGGTGTTATCAAATCTACTGCTTGTGAGAAAGCCTTCTGGAGGCCATGATATATATGACCTATGCCATCTTGGCAGAACGATACCAAATGTCACCTCTGGTTTGAGTTGCAAACTCCCAGAAAGATTTTGTATTCCTTCAGATTACCCTCTGGGTGGACTGGCACAATGTAGACAAATGCACAGGTTGTGCTCCACGCTGACAGAAAAGGTACTAGGAATGGAAATCCGTATGTGGAATTTGTTGCCAACAATTAAAATACGCATCTTTCTTATCTTTCTTAATAACGACTCTGAAATCAGTCACTATCGGAAATCAGAAAATAAAAACATAAATACAGCTACAAAAAGGGGAAAAGAATTTTGCCTGCAGGGTAATTATCTTTCTTCTGAAAATAGGACAACAGATGGACTGATGACACTCAAGGCTCATGCAACACTTCTGCTTTGTAGCAAGAAAGATCCGAAAAAGTAATTAGCAGACATCTCCACTTATACCATCCTTCTTCTGTCTGAGGGAGAAGGAGTTGGCCAAAGCCACCTGGGGAAAGTGAAACTCTGAAACATAGGCTATCCTTTAATAATTGCTGGAAGGATATCCCATAAATAAGGACTGTAACGGTGAATAGTAAGATTATTATTTAAAGATGTCTTGGCCAGAAGTATGCTGTTAGAATGGGATTTGAATGCCCCTGCGAAGAAGGCAAAATGAGGGAGAAGGCATATGGTAGTCATCTATTCCCATGGCATCCACTGTTCAGGCCTCCTTGCATGAGTATCTGGAGAAACATTTCCTTAGTTGGTAACTTAGAAGAGAGGCAAACAAATCTGCCTTTAGGGTTCCCTACAACACAGTCAGACTGTGGAAGCCTTACAGTCTAACATCCATTCTTAAAGTTTAGAAATGAACTTTGTCAAGTGACTTGCCAATAAGGAATGAACTAAGAGGACATAAAATATCTGCAGATGTAGATTCTGATGGATGCTAATGTTACAATCATAGGTAGGTACTAGGCTATCTGCCCGAGGGCATTTATAAGCCTAGACAGAGTGTGTCGGCTTTTGCCGCACAATTGATTAACTGATCTTCTGTCAAGCAGAGCCAATGAAGTGATCCCAGGGGTGTATTTTCTGTTACCCATCCACTCGTCAAGGTTTCTCTTGAAGAGTGTTAATGAGGGGCTCTGCCTGATGTAATTTGGAATTTTGTTCCAAAGCATGGGGAGTCTCTGTGACAGGAATCTGTCCCTCCAGCATGTTCTATTTATTGTTGTGGCGAGGTTTAGCTCACTAGAGAGCGTGGCTCGCAGTGACTTGGATTTTTTAGGTAGAGCATGTCCATCAATTCTGAGTTGGACATGGCTTTGTAAGTCAGGCAGAGATCACCTCTGCGTAAGCGATATGCCACCAAGTACAGCCAGAGTTTATTCAGTTGGGCTGCATAGGACATATGTTTGACACCAGTAATCCTCTTGGTGAGGTACTTTTGTAGTCTTTCCAGCTGTGGGAAGTGTCTTGTGAGGTACATCTCAAATGGGGTATTGTACTCTATGATGGGTCTAATGAGTGACAAGTAGAGGGGCACTATAACCTCTTTATTTCTAGATGTGAACCCTTTAGTAATTAGATGGGCCACATAGAAGGATTTCCTAACTACTTTGCCAATATGACTGTCAAAGGAGAGATTACTATCTACCTGGGTCCCCAGATCTCTTATTACTTCTTCTGTACTAAGGGGGCTGCCACCTATGTGGTAATTCATGGGTGTTTTGTTTTTCCCAAATGGGATGACTATGCATTTTTTGGCATTTAGCTTAAGGCCATGACTTTGACACCAGGTGTCCATCTCAGTAAGGCCCTTTTGGAGGATGTCCGTGTCAGCCGGAGAGTCAGTTATGGCTCTCAGTCATCGGCGAACTTGGTTAGCCATAGTCCTCCTGTGTTTGCCTGTACTTCTGAGAAGTATATGCCGAACAGTAGGGGTCCCAGGACCGAACCTTGCGGAACACCACTTGCAACTGGTTTAGAGTCAGACCTGGAGCCCACTATTCTTACCGTGTGAGTTCTGTCTGTAAGCCAGTTGGCAACCCATCTCCTGATGTAGGGTTTTATGTTCAGGCTGGTGAGGTTTTTCTGTAATACCCGAGTGGGAAATAGTGCTGAAAGCCTTGGCGAGGTCAAGGTAGGCTGTGTGAACCACCTTTCCCTTGTCTATGGCCTTGGTGACTGTCTCGAAGAAGTTTAACCAGGTTTGATAGGCATGATCTGCCCTTAACAAAGCCGAACTGGGTCGGGTCAAGTGTTTGGAGGTTCCCAATGTCTTTGTTAATGAGTTCCATGATGATGCGCTCCATAGCCTTGCAGACCAGACTAGTCAGGCTTATGGGGCGATAGTTACCAGGGTCAGTTGTGGTTCTTCCTTTGAGGAGAGGAATAACCGTTGCTGTGCACCATTCTATGGGCATGTAGCCTGTGGAGAGGCTGAGGTTGAACAGCGTGTTTAGGTAGGTTAGTTTGTTCTGTAGTTCATGCAAGACGCAGCCTGGGATACCATCTGGTCTCACTGACGCTGTTTTTGGCTTTTGAAAGGGCTGTTTTCACCTGTGCGCCTGTGATTTTTGGGACACTACACTTTTCCGGGATTGTTGTGGGCCCTTTTGGAGGTGAGAGGGGGGTGAAGTTTGCACTGAATCTATCTGCCAGGATGTTGGCAATATCAGTAGGTTCAGTATATTTTGTGCTATTTTGCACTATTTCAGTGCATATCTGCGAGTTGCCACTTAGATTCTTAACATAGCTAAAGAAGGCTTTGTGGTTATCTTTTGAATTCTTGGCTATTTTTCTTTCGAAGTTAGCCTTGGATGATTTCATGAGGGACCTTAGTTTCTTACTGATACTGATCAGGGATGTCTTTCCTTCTTGGGATTTGCTTTTTTTCTGAACTAGCTTCCTCCTTCTGTTGTATAGCCTGTTTATTGCAGGGGTCCACCAAACTGGTTTCCTTCTCTAAGAGTAGTGAGTCTTGGTTTTGCTATGGATGGCATGATCCATGCATCCTTGCAGGTGCTCATAGAGTGCATTTGTAAAGGTTTCTGCATCTTAGGCAGCGTTATCCTTTAGCGTGGGGGCTGTGAAACGTACCACCTCTGTCTTAAGTAAGGTGAAGTTTGCTTTAGAAAAGTTTTTTACTGTGGTTTCCTTAGTTGGGAGTGGTGGTGGGGTGTGGACATCCAGAGTGATTAGTTTATGGTCTGATCTAACCAGTGACGGGTTGACCTCCAGTGTGGAACACCTGTCACCCATGTTTGTGATGACCAGGTCCAATATGTTTTCACCTCTGGTAGGGGAGTTTACCAGCTGATCCAGGGCATTTGAGTTGATGAATTCCAGGAAGTGCCGGGCCTGGGAATTTGTACTCAAGTAGTTTTCCCAGTGAATGGTACGGTAATTGAAATCGCCCAATATCAGGGTGTTCGGTAGGACCTTCATGTTTTCCAGTGTCTCCAGAAAGGTGGAGTGGTGGTCCTGGGTCATGGAGGGTGATCTGTAGCAGGCCACAATTTGCATTGCAGATTTGCCCGATGTTAGTTGCACATGGATGATCTCAGAGGTATCATGCTGCACCACTAACCTGGAGGTGTAGGTATCCTTGATGAATATGGATACACCCCCTCCTTTTGTGTTTTGGTCCGTGTTCTGTGGCCAAAACGTGTGGTATGAGTTGTAGCCCGGTAGTGCTGGGGTGCAGCCTTGAACCAGGTTTCAGTTACTGCACAGATGTCGACGTTCTCCATACTGAGGAGTGCTTCGAGTGCGTGCATTTTGAGATTTAAACTCCTGGCGTTGAGTAGCATAACCCTTAGTTTTTTGTTAATTGTGCTGTTTAAGGAGGTGGGTTTGACTTTTGAGCCTTGCCTAAAAAAGGCACTATGGGGCCAACAAGAGCCTTGGCCAGTATTCGAAAGCCTAGGTGTGACAGGTGCAAGCCGTCTCTTACGAAGCAACGCAGCTTGTCGAGCATGTCGTCCCAGGTTGACAGACACTGGATCCCCTTGGAATGACACCAGGAGCTTAGCCAATTGTTGAAATTGATCATTTTTTCTTTATACTGAGGTATCATTCTTGGTGAGGGCAGGATGCTACTCAGGGTCAGAGTCATACCAGCCTGGGCTACATGATCAGAGAGCTCTTCCATGTCTCTTTTCATGTAGTCCAGGGAGGTATGTCTCAGGTCATTCACACCAACATGAACAATGACAGAGTCATATTTGTACTTGTTCTGGAGTGACCTGAGTGATTGTGTTATGTGGCGGATTCTGGCTCCCGACAGGCAGCTAACAGTAACCTTCTGCTTGTCCAGCCTAGTGAGTGGGACATCAGTGTGCCTGACTATAGAATCACCTATTACTAGTGTGTTAGGTATGTTATTTCGCCGTAAGGGCTGTGATTGTGAGGCACACTGATTTTGTGTTTTATGTGTTGTCTGGTTTGTGACGGGAAGTGCAGGTTGTTTGGTTATCTGCTTTGGAGGTCTCTGATGCTTTTGCAGGTTTTTATTTAGTGCCTCCGAGTATGATTTTGTGTATTTATGTGTATTTTTTGCCAGTGCTGTTTTAGTAGGTCTGTGTGCGGCTGGAGTTGTGGTGCAAGTGTTAACCTTCTCCTCTTGACTGTCTGTTCCAGTCTTGGGGGGAGACAGCTTGGCCGCTAGTTTGGCTGTATAATTGCATCGCTCGCATATGTTAGTGTTTTGTGGTAGAAGGAGAGGGTTGTCTGTGTACATGAGGCAGTTGTAACATTGCCTCAGGATACCCAGATTCACCAGCTGGACTGGAGAGTGCACCTGAAGTTGCCCTTTGGTCATGCCTGAATAGTAGGGTGAGCTGCTTAGTCGCTTGGTTGGTGAGGGGTGAATAAAGAGCCTTGACCTCCTGGGCAATCAGTGCCAGGGTATATTAGTGCTTGCTATTAGGTCTGAGCAAGTCCTGGGCTGTAAGATGCTTTTTGAGTGCTTAGGTTGAGAGTTAGACTAGTTTCAAGGGAAAAACTGAAGAGGAGACTTAGTGGAGCCAAGAATAATTTAACCGTAGCTAACCGGCACTGCCGTGCAAACACGGTTTTTATAGTAGGGAAATGAAAGAGATAGAAATTAGCCTAAAATGGCCAATAAACTACTAACTTCTGGGCTGGAACCACTCCTCCAGGGACAGATAGGTTGCACAAAGCTCCCCTCTCTCACAGGTGAACAGAGAAACTCCCTTCTATCCAAGTAAGGTATGGGCAACTCAGAAACTAGTATCACAGCCCCTGAATTCAGCACTAGCCTGAAAACTGGACTATACTAGCTTAGAAAGGCGGGAAATGATTTATTTTTGTTTTTTTTTGAAAAGATAAGGCAAAAATAGTAAAAAATACACTTAAAACAGCTTTAAACGACTACAAACGATCAGATAAGGCTATAACACTTTAGTGTGTAGCCTACAACAGTTAAACAAATTATTTAAACAAAAACAACTTTTTAAAAGTGCAGGCAGTCAAATAAGTATAATATGTGAAAAAAACAAGCTTTTAAATCACAATAAATGCTGGAAAATCTACATTTAGGCAGAAAACAGTTAAGTACAGCAAGAAAGTACAGAAAACTGATACTTAATCACTCCAAAGTCTCTCTTCTAAGCTACAAGGCTTGTATCAGTTTAAGGCTTTCTAGTGCTACCCAGTAGGTTAGTTACAGGAAAGATGGGAAACAAGCGCAGATGTGGTCTTTTAAACCAGAAAGAGACAGACAAACTGTCCAAATGGTCAATAAACTACAATTTCTAGGCCAAGAACCTCTCCTCTCATGGTAGACAGGCTACCTAGTGCTTATCACTCCCACTGATAAGCTAAAAGGCTTTCCTCCAACACAGAAAGGCTTGAGGGGCTCAGTAGCTTACCAACAGTCCTGGATACAGCAACTCTGTATCTGGACTAGGCTAGTTACAGGAAAGGTGGGAAGCAAGTGCGGCTTTTAAACAAGAACGTTGAAAGAGATGGAAAAAAAAATGCCTAAACGGCCAATAGCTACAATTTCTGGGCCAGGAACCATAGGCTATCTAATGCTTACCACTCACACTGATAACCTAGAAGGCTTCCTTCCAACACAGAAAGGCTTGGGCGGCTCAGAAGCTTACAAAGAGTCCTGGAATACAGCAAATCTGTACCTGGACTAGACTAGTTACTGGAAAGGTGGGGAACAAGTACAAATGTAGGCTTTTAAGCCAGCAAGTTGAAAGAGATGGAAAACTGCCCAAACAGCCAAATAAACTACAATTTCTGGGCCAAAACTCACTCTTCCCGTGGAGGATAGGCTACCTAGTGCTTACCACTCCCACTGATAAGCTAGAAGGCTTCCCTCCAACACAGAAAGGCTTGGGGGCTCAGAAGCTTACTAACAATTCTGGATACAGCAACTCTGTAACCGGACTAGGCTAGTTATAGGAAAGGCAGGAAACAGGTAGCCTGTGGAGCTGGATATTGAAGTACCAGATGACTGTGGCTTTGTCTGTGATATTTTTTTAGGATTCTAGGACTCCATGTTGACATGAGCATTTGAAGTGCATATGCTAGGACTAACATGTCTCTGACTTTCATGCACTTGGGCCTGTGTTCTCTGTTCTTTAAGGGCTACTGAGTGTGCTCTTCAGGAAAAATGTGATGCATCTGTAGTCAGGACTTTGGGTTGCAAGGGGGTTATGAAAAGTAGACCCACGTTAAATAGCACCTGGGGTGCCCTCACCATCTGAACTCCTTTTGGAAATCAGATATGATTAGTAATAGGCTCTCTAGTAGGCAAAGGTGTGTGGTTATCATAGTTTGTTGAGGTACCAAAGGATCTTCCTTATGCACAACTTCTAATAACTGTACCCAACTTGACTGCATGTTTACTGACCTTTATTGCAGTAGCCAGGTGAGACAGACCATAAGGACTGAGACTAACACATGCCCTAGTGCCTGCAAGATTGCACCTAATATCAAGCAGGTCTTCTCTTCTACCTATAAGAAAGATCAGAGAAGAAAGAGATTTTTCTACCTAGTGACCAAGACTACTCCAAGGAAGAGGAAAGACTTAATGAGAGAAGAACTGTGGCTTGATTTAAGGAGACTGACAGGGATGCCCAGATTGGTAAGCATATTCTAGTGTAATCCAGATATTTCTTTAGCTTTTTTCTAAATTAGTCATCCAGGAATTGGTAAATCTGGCTGTCTTTTAATGTGAAGAGGGCAAAAACTGCAGTTAAGTATTTGGTAAATACCTAGAGTCAGCCCAAAGGGCAAGGAGGCAAATTAAAAATGCTGTGTCACTGAAATGAACTGGAATTCTTCTTGAAAATGGAGACAGGAAAGTAGACAACTAATAAGAAATATATGTAGAATTAGCAGTCTGAATCTATCACTCTTAGCATAAAGAATGTATTTAATTTGGAGAGGTCCGAGTTGGAACTCTAAGTTACATCCTTCCAGCACAACAGGAACAATCTTGAATAAAACTTTTGATGTTTCTATTTTTCCCATTTTAGTATAAAATTTTTAAACTTATAAAACAGACTATGTACACAGTTTATGACATGATTATGATGGTGATGAAAATTTAACGACACGAGTAGGATGCTAATAAAAATATCTACACTTTTACTTCACAATAAAAATATGTCTGAACTGATACATATATATCGGTCTACTTCAAAGTATCAAAAAACCAATTACTGGAATCCAAAATTGTTGCGACGACAATATCGAAACCACATTTTCGAGAACCATCAAACCATCGAAAACATTCACTGGGAAATGAACCACTTGGCCACCATGGGGAAGTTAGCCCTATTCCCTACTGTAGTGCAATCTCAGAGTTGGTATATTTAGTTAGGGGGTGTGTGGGGGGGGGGAGCAGCCCCCCACTTTGGTGGGTTTTACTTGTTTTGTTGTGTGTATTTTGTCCTGGTGGCCAACTGGTTCCTTTCCCAGTAAACGTTTTTGCTGGTTTAATATTTTGCGGAAATGTGCTTTCGATATTTTTGTCTGGAGGATTTTGGATCCGAGTAAGTGGGCTATCGACACTTTGAAGTACACCCACACACACATATATATATATATATATATATATACAGGTTGGTGTAATGGGTAAGGTGTTTACCTCACAAAGTACACGGTTTAATTTTCACAAAAGGGAAATTGGTTAGGTTTAAGAGATGGTCCTCAAGGGCAAGTAGCCTAGTAATTGACTATGATCCCTATGATTCTTTTATATATATATATATATATATATATATATATGTGTGTGTGTGTGTGTGTGTGTAAGTAACACTGTCAGTTCAAGAAGGGCCATCCAGATTCCTCCCATTAGCTTCAATTGCCTTTATACTCCTGTGCATGTACAAGGTAACTTGGTCATGCTGCTAAAGATGAAATTAAACATTATCACTGGACAGAAACATGAAATCCTATACTATTCTTTCTAACACTGGCATTAGATAACATTTTCTTTGATCCGTTACTAGCTAACTGCAGCTCTGCTTATTTCCTTGATACAGTCTACTTGCACCATTAATCTTCATCTATTCTTATTGTGTAAGCATAACATCCATATAAATTATTTTTGTTTCATTTTGTATTTGGCATTAGCCCTGGGTCATTGCTGAAAATGGTCACCACTCTACTTAATAGCTTACCTGGTTATTTAACAGTAAAGCAATCTAATAAAGAAACAAAAGGGGACTTTGACAGCATCATTAGGATCCAAGACTTCATTTACAATGTTTCAGTTATGGAGGCAGGACATAACTGAAACACAAATTATTTTTGTTTCATTTTGTATTTGGCATTAGCCCTGGGTCATTGCTGAAAATGGTCACCACTCTACTTAATAGCTTACCTGGTTATTTAACAGTAAAGCAATCTAATAAAGAAACAAAAGGGGACTTTGACAGCATCATTAGGATCCAAGACTTCATTTACAATGTTTCAGTTATGGAGGCAGGACATATTAAAAAACTTACAAAATAAAGCAGATACAATTCAGCAAAAATATTTAAAACATGCCCAGGGATTCAATAAACTCCATGTAGGCTTCGCTCAAAGCCTATATGGAGTTTACATGTTTGCACAATGATCAGCAGTGCTAATCGTATATGCATGCCTCACATCACAATTACATGAATACAAGTGACATTTAATGGCCAGCAACAGTGCTTGCAGCCAGGAAACTGTGCAGAGCAGCACATTTGTATATCATCACACATGATAGTATATTTGTAACTGTCACACAAGGTTACACGTCACTGCAGGTAAATGGTTGTGATATAAACATCACTGACATGCTCACTGGAGAAGAAATTTAAAAAGGATGGTATATACAATAGGGGTATGTGCATGCTGTGAAGAACTGCAAAATGATTTGCTTGAATATGACTGAAATGTCAGCATACCTAACAAGCACTCATGGAGACATAGCAATAGACTCATGGACAATTGCTGACAGAAGCAGGCACAATCAGAAACAATTTTAAAACATTAACAACTTTAATGTGACATTGCCATAATATGTGAGTATAAGTTACTATACATGTTCAGCAGGAACAGATGTGTACAACTATAATGATTGCTAGTATTCTATAAGGGGAATTCAACAGCCTTTTTCCAAAAATAAACTGTTGTTGGAGGGTTTAAGTAGGACAGTGATAAACCTGGAGTTGAATTCAGGGGTAATCCTGGTCATTTGATAGGTTTGCATGACACATAAGCCACATGTGTAAGAGTCAAACATATGCCAACAATGTTGTCAATGATCTCTGTATTTACTGGGTGCAACACAGAAAGACGTATCACACATGCATCTTGTACAACACCTTGAAGGGAAGTCTGCTCTCTCAACTCCTAAGTATGCAGACCAAAGAATAGTTTTGCATGGGTGAGAAGATGTGTGCAAGCTCACTGTGCAAAATGTAACACACTTTACTAAAGCATCTCTGGCTGACCTAGGTATCAGCCATAAGGATAACACTTACAAATAACACACTATTATGAGTGGATTCCTATACACAGCTGTACATTGCATGCATCTGCCACATGTAAAAGCAATGGAGATTGTATGTATTTCTGCAGTTGATGCGTGAATTAAGAACTGGCATGTTATATTAACTGGTACAGGAGTGTTTGAGACTGAGCAATATTTAACATGAGTTTTACAATTTTAAATAGCTATGTGAACAAAGTTCACAAAGTTATGAGCCTCTGCTATGTTATCTAAGACCAACTCCTATCCATGAGGGACATGGGCGCAACACCAGGAGTACAACTACCATTAGCCATCCACTGATATAGGTTGCACTGGAATAGGGTCAGGAAAGGCTTTTGCTTCATGTTTATGGGAAGCTTATTCTAGAGAAGGGGTATTGTCTGAGAGATGCTTCTATTTTCCCATGATTTATTATATCAGAGGCTAGGTTTAACATCCTTGGAACAAGTGATCCTCGTGCAGCTTGCTTTATCAATGTGCAACATTTCCATCAGGGCCATACTGTAGACTGCCCTGTAGGCCAGACACAAATCGGCCCTTAGTAGTCTGTAGAGGACAGAATACAGTGATACAGGTTTCAATCTTTCCATGTACGACTTTTCTTTTACAACCTGTATCTTCCTTGTGCAAATCTCAGATGTTGCTCCAGCTGTTGCAAATGTGTGGTGAGTTACATGCAAAAGGGTGTATTGTTCTCAATTACTGTTGTGATGAGGACTAAGTACAATGGAATTATAACGTCCTTTGATCTGGATGACATGCTAAAACTTGAGTTGTGCCACATGTCACCACTGTGGACACACGGTTGCTGAACTTCCAATAACTAACTACCTGAGTACCCAGATCATGTACCACTGGGCTACTCATTGGAGTGTGTTGTTTCTATTATAATTAGCTTGGGTATTTGCTTTACAAAACATAATAATTAAGTTTTTTGGACATTTAGTGTTTCTCCATGTTCTGGTACCAATCATTTGTGTGTGTGTTAATACTTTCTACAGTATATCAATACTGTTACTGGATTCAAGGGTTGTACACAATTTGCAGTCATCCACAAAGTTGGTTGAACAAATGCTAAGTTTTCCCTGACTTCTTTAAATTAAATGCCAAACAGGAAAGGCCCTAGCATAGAATCCTGTGGTACTGCACTGGTCACTGACCTCTTGATAGAGGTGAATTCAAACACTTGACAGTACGTGTCCTGTTGGTGATCCACTGGACTACCCACTTGGTGATGAAGTGGTTTACGGCCAGCTGAGACAGTTTCTTTGTAATACCAGAGTGTGGAATTGCATCAAATGCCTTGGACAGGTCAAGTTATCTGGGATGAACATTCTTTCCCTCATCCATGGCCTTGGTGACCTTGTTGAAGAGGTCATCCAGATTTGACAGACATGATGTAGCCTTAACAATCACAAATGGGTTGGTTGCACAGTAGGGCGATTAACTATGTTCTTGCTGAGAAGGGCCATGACAATTCTTTCAATCAGCTTACAAATGAGGCTAGTCAGTCTTATGGGTCTATAATTTCCTGTGACAGGTGATGCCCCACCCCCCCCCGTTCAGACAGATGACTGTTGCTGTCCACCATTCTGCCAGAAAATAGCCTGTCTGGGGGCTGTAGTTAAGTAGGGATCCAACTGTGTCTGCTAGATCATGTTTTAATTTATTGATAAGGCAACCTAGGATGTTGTCAGGTCTCATTGATGCCTTGTTTTTAGCCTTACAGAGTGCATAAATGAGCTGCTTTCTTCAGACAATATGCTGAGTTATGTTGTTATGTATACCTTGGGTGACGACCAGTAAGGACAGGGGGGTGAAGTTGGATCCAAATCTGTCAGCTAGCAGGTTGTCTACTGCATCCGGTTGAGTATTGTTAGTGCCATCCACAACCATCTGTGTGCATAGTTGTGTATTCCCCTTAAGATTTTGTACTTACTTTAAAAAAAAAACATTTGTGACAATATCTCCAGAAACAACCTTGGGTATGCATCACATGACACACAGTGGAACTGTTAATACAGTTGTACAACTCTGCCTATTTCATGTTATTACATTACTTGCATATCATATGCCTATACGTTTATCATTGGAAAGGTGTGTGTGAGGGCTCTGGTACCATACACGGGCACATTACAAATGTGGTGGATGTGGTTCATTCAGAACAGTTAATGATACAAATGCTGACAGTCACACAATGCTTCTGGGCAACACCTGAATAATCCTTGTAAACAGCAACTCAGTTTTGCATACAATGAGTTCCCCAAGGTTGCAAGCGAATCTGAAATGGTTATATGTTGATGTATATAACAGCATTACAATATGTGGAAGAAACAAGGTGTATGGACCCATGTAATTAGTATGCTCTAATATTGCTGTATGACACATAGCATTTCATGATGGTAGGTATACACATGCCATACTGGAATTGTCACAGTGATGGCTGAATGAGAACTGTGCAGAACGTTAATATACTCCACTACAAGAACAGAAGCCTTACTAAGGCAACAATATACATAGCAACTTCCCATATCAACAGTCCTCAGGTGGCATATTATTACAGCTGTTAAGGAAGGAACATGTAATCAAATGGCAGCAGTGGCCATCAATACATTACCTCACATCACAGATTGGAATACACTGTTGTAGGGCTACTGTACATCCATACCTCAACATAGCACATGTGGATGACAGCAACATTGACATGTGCAATCTTCATAGGTTCATAGGATATTACTAGGCTAACAGCCAACATCACATAAAATCCTAGTCATTATTATAGTCTTTAAACCAAAATCACTACATCTATATGATGGAAGATAGCAGAGGTATGTGCATATGTTTGATTGTATTACATACTGAGTCTGCCCACGTGTGACATGTGCACCACTCAATGACAGAATTAGCAATCACACATCCAGTGGTCTGCAGACGGCTTGCAGAGGGTCATGGAAGGTCCATGCTTCCTGATGTGTGTATGGATTTTTGAGATGAAGTCATCATCCAGTGTTCTGCAGAAAAGATGTTATGTGGACAGAGGGAAACGGGCTGTTTTATTCATGGAGCTATATTAAAGGTTCTTTGGAGTGGGAGTCAAATAAAAAGAGATTCAAAATATCATATAATGATCATAATATACCACCGACCACACATACAGCAGTTGACTGATGTCAGAAGTGAACATTAAGCCTGTTTAAGTATACAAATTGGATTCCATACAATGCAACACTAACACCACCAGAGATGTCTGACTTTAACATTGTCACAGTGCACTTTATAGTGGATGACAGCATCATTGTATACTGAGAAAATGATGTTGGGAGGAGTGTGTGACACAGATGTCTAGTCACATCTCAGTGTACAATTACAGCCATTATCTATTTATTTACACAAGCTAGAGAACACAATGCTTAATGCTAGGTCCACAACACGTCTGACTTTTATAATGTAAGAAAACACTTTATACCAGATGAGATAATCAGTGTATGGTGAAAAGAAGATGTTGGTAGGAGTGTTGCACATGCTGCTCGAAAATGGTCTCCAAAATGAGAATTAACTGAACACACATAAACACAAGTTGACTGCAGTGAAATTAGATCCCCTACCTAGCTATTCACACAAGCCAGAGAAAACAGTACTTAACACTAGTTCAGCAGAACAAGTCTGCCTTTAGTAGTATCACAATGCACTTTATAGCAGATGGCATGATCAGTGTATAGTGAGAAGACGATGTTGAGAGGGCTATATGAAATTGCTGTGTAGTCATTTACCACTGTAAAATTTTGTTCTCAATGAGAGTTGTTTAAGGACATTAAGACACAGACTCATACTGTTCTGACCATGCAAACATACAAGTTGACTGTTGTGCAATTCAAGCCCCTATCTAACTAGTTAGCCCAGATGCAGAACACAATACTTAACATGCACACCATCACAAAAGTTTAATATTATCATTGTCATAGTGGTCTTTATAGAGGATGATGTCATCATAATGTTACAGGTAACATATACTGTTATGAGACATGTACAAAGGCTGGACTTCAGATTTGCTTTGGGATTGCAATGTGTAAAAATATTTTTAAAGACATCTTGGTAACCTAGGTGAATTAAGCTGTCGTGAATGCATGTTGCAAAACTGATATATACATGTATCTATTTCTCAGTATGTCGTCTAGATAACACACATACATACATGCAAACACACTTTGGAAACAGCAGTACTGCAAGTGCTGATGTATATGTGCTCATATTCTGAATTCTGGAAAGAATTCTACACCATACCCATTCACAAAGGAGGTAACTCCAGTGACATTACAAACTTCAGACCCATCGCGATCTTCTCACCCCTCTCAAAAATACTGGAAAAAATGCAAGCATAAGCAAATCATAAAATACCTTCTTCAGGAAAACTTGTGCACGCCTACACAGCATGGCTTTTGCCCTAAGCATAGCACTACAACTGCCCTTATATCCTTCATTAATACTATTTCTCTAGCCAGAGACAATAATCTGATGATCTGCCTATTCCTCGACCTGTCAAAAGCCTTTGATATGGTCTCCCACCCTCTTCTGATGAACAAACTAGCTAACCTAAACTTCTCTGCTTCTACTCTTACCTGGTTTTCCAGCTATCTCACTGATCGTCTGCAATCAGTGAGATGGCTATCAGCTCTCTCCCCTCCTCTTCCTGCCAAAATGGGCATCCCCCAAGGATCTATCCTTTGCCCATTACTTCTCAATATATTGTAGAGAACAACCAGGAACACACCAAAATGAAGAAACAACAAAAGGATCCACCAAAAAGCGATTTATTCCAAAATTAATTTTCCTCTGACATCTCGGCCTAAGCCTTCAAGGAGTACCCCTTGAAGGCTTAGGCCGAGACGTCAGAGGAAAATTAATTTTGGAATAAATCGCTTTTTGGTGGATCCTTTTGTTGTTTCTTCACTTCTCAATATATTCACTAATTTACTCTACACCTCCTATCCACAGTCATCCCTTGTACAATACACAGATGACTCCAATGTCATCACCATCGCAGATAGTCCCTCTGACCTTATCTCTGCACCTCAAGCATCTTTTAACTCAGTCGAATCCTGGCTCTGTGACCACCAGCTAATTCGTAACCCTAAAAAAACAAAACTCTTACTATTTCTCCCAAAGAACTTTGCCTACCTTAAATCAACATTTTCTGTACTATCCCTCAGTAACACCCCCATTAATGTTGAACCTATTACAAAACTACTAGGAGTAACAATAGATGACCAACTCAAGTTTGATCTACATGTAAACAAATGCATCAAAAAGACACACCAAAAACTTGGCCTTCTTTATCAAAACACAAAGTTTCTAACTAACAAAGCAAAAATAACCTTATCTCATGCATACCACCTACCTAGCCTTTGATATAGCTGCCAAATTCTTAGCAATCTTAACTCCACACTACTAACTAAACTAATGTCTACCTACAAGTTTGCCAGATTTGCTGCTCAACAAATTTATAAATCACATCATTGCCTCTCACTAAGATACCTAAACTGATTGGAATTATCTTACCAGCTTCTACTCTCTCAAACTTCACTCAGTACTATACCTGAAATCATTCTGCCCTAGCCTACCTCCCCTCATCTATCTGTATTCCCTCACTAGGTCTTTATGAAGCTCTGACCTTAACTTACTACAAATATACAAACCCAAGACTAAAACTGGCTGCAACCTCTACAGTTACAATCCTACCAATCATGGAAGAGACAACCACTAGAAATCAGATCCCCCAAACATCCAAATCAATTCAAAACTGCCACTAGAGAATACCTACAAACTCACTGGTCCTGCCACTGCACTCATCCTCCCTGAAGCACCTTACTATCCTAATAGTCACTCTGCTCCTGTTCCTCTTTTCCTTACCTAAATCTAGCCTCTTAATCACATGTAATCACCAAAACTACAAATCTTTTTAGCTCATAACCTTTTCATAGTATCACTCTACTTCTCCATCTCTCATTTTCCATTTCTTATGTTACATACCTCATGAAATAACTACACATACTATGGAATTGTTTTCACTGTTTATGGAAACTTTTGAATAACTTCTCTTATTTATGCTTATTATGAGTTTCCACTATTATTTTTCTGTTAAAATGTATTTCATTGTATGTATACATTGTAACCTGCTGACACTGTTAACACTAAAATTATAAAATTGTGGAGCTTTTCTCCCTGGGCCTCCACTGAAAAGGGCTACTTAGCTCAGTCAGACTAACCTGGTCAACAAATGTAAAATAAAATAAAACTGATGTGCACAGTACTAGATTTTTCTGACAATATCAATGTGATGACCAATGCCCACCAGTGTTACTATAAACCCATAACAAATGTAACAGTGCAGTTGTGCTCTTTATTTTTGTAGTGTACTTGATAGTGGACCTATTACTAAGATATCATTTGCAAGTACATTGGTGCATGGCATACATGAGTGTGATTAAGTACATCTTCAGTGAAGGACATGCCCCTTCCCTTCTTTTGGTTTATGAATGGCGTTTGATGAGATGGAGGATAACTTGACAATAACTATAGTAAGACATGCCAAAAAACATTTTACATAGCTCATCTCTGAGAAACTCATTTCCGTAAATTATGGCAAAGTGTTAGCGCATGAGAGATTCCCATTTCATGAATACAACTTGAACTTGAGAATTAGTTAGGAATATATGCTATGAGAGAAATAGCTGAAAGATACTATGCTGTGCATACTGGAAATGTTGTGTCATAACTTTTATGACATTAAGAACTGTTGCTATTGCCTTCCTCATTTGCACAAAGTTAAGCGACGAGGAAATGGGGTTCTCTGCTGAAATGGAGAATAGCAATATTTCTATTTGGTTCGCCTTCCTTTGCGCAAACAAGCTAAGTGGTGATGTGCAGCCGTCAGCACTCTGAATAGTACTGACTGTAAAAAAAATAAACCTGCTTCCTAGCATTTCCTGTGGCACCAGGTGTAAGAGCAGTAAGCTCCTGGTTAGAAAAGAGATACCACAGGGTTTAAATCCACACCAATCACTTTCTTTTTTACCAATGGTGTCAGGTTGGCATTAGCTAAGTACATGTGATCATTACTGCAAATGTAACAAACAATGACTACAGTAAGGTATGTGTCTTTCACAATTTTTTTATCAATACCTATATCTATACATTTGTACAACTATTAGCTTCTTTGCAAGCCTCACTGCAAATCACAATTTAATAGGGTGTACAGCTTTCTAGAAATGACAAGGGGTGGTACATGTATTGAAATGATTATTCTGTCTCAACAGATATGTTTATATTTGCTTATGGCTATTTATCCTGAAAAGTATGTGCAATATTACAGTAAGGACAGTTTTTACATCACATTAGATGAAGATTTCAACCATCATGACTTGAACATGTCACAAACTGAATCCTACAGATGATTTTAAAACATTCCACAGTACATGAGCACTGATAAACTATTGACTTAAGATAACATTATCCATCAACATAGTCAAGTCAGTCTGCAGACAGCATCCATAAAACCTAGTAGATATACACATGTACAGGGGAGTTGGAGTCATGGGTTGAACACAAGGAGAGATAAACATACACCTAGCAGTGTTTTTTAATGGAACATTACTGGTCATTTTTTTAGCCTGTTGTTATTATTAACATTAAATGCTGTGTAGCAAGAAATTAGTAACATAAGAGTAGAGAAGGCTTAGGAGACGGACAACAGGCTTATGACAAGCAGAAGAAGGTTAGCTAAATATGTGATAGCAGTGGATATAGATGTCACTTCAGATACTCATTTTTGGGCAATAATCAATATATCTCCATGAAAAATAATAACTTTGGCAAATAATATGTGGGTGATTAAATATATCACACACACACACACACACACACACACAGAGCACACTAAGGAAGATGAGAGATGCATCTGGACTCAAACCCTTGAAGCTACTGTCAAAAAAATCTTCAGTCAAGTGATTTATGTCAACAGTCCATATAGGAATTTTCATTTTGTTAAATTCAGCAGTCTAAAGAACTGTCAGAGTAAATGTTTACTCTGCCTTTACTCTGGTTTGACTATGTATTTCTTTAGCACAGAGAGTTTAAACAGTATTGCGTGGAGATAACCAGACTAGTGAGGCCGATCGCAAAAATTCACCAGGTTTTGCCATAAGACATGAAGAGCCATTCACCACAACTTGGCATTGGTGTCTGATGTCAAACTCTGTGTAAATGCAGAGGACAAAAAGGAAAGGCTTTATTATGGGGCATTTCTGACCATGTGTGTGGTGTGTGTGATTCTGTTTTTGACCACATTAAAGGTGTAAAAATGGGGTAGGGAGGAAAGTGATGAAATGGGGGGGACAAGCAGCAGGAAGAACAAATGGGAAGCAATAAAGGAATTTTCAGAAGGGAATTAGGAAAGAACTATAACTATCTACTTCTTTAATGCTGTAGTGTAACATGGATAGAAAATTAGATGAATCTGGACTGTCACCACAAAATAGATGGGTGACAACAATGCAATAATGTTGTATAGCCAATTGGACCAAATCAAGTGTGTCAAGAAGACACATATGCAAAGTGGAGAGCTATGTATGGGACATTTTGTTTGTGGGACAGGTGCCCATTTATTTTTTCATTTGATTTCAAAATGACAGAAATGTTGGGGGAGAGACACAGGAATATCAGGATCAGCTAAGTAGGGTAGGTGAGGAAGCAGGTGCAGACAACAGGACAGACAAGACAGACATAGGGATGGTGATTCACACAAAAGTTTTGGGGGACATAATTGGGGATAGGTAGGGTACATTGGAGGCACATATCTGTCAAACAAGAGAACAATGAAAATGTAGTCCTCACCCTCAGAATTGTCATCACTGTCACCTTCCTCATCTCCCTGTGTGACTGCTGAATGTAGGGGTCTTTTTTGCATTTTAAAGAGCAACTTCTTCAGATGGCTGAGACAGGCAACAACACCAGTTTCTAATATGGCATGCACCATCCTTGGTAGCACCTGGTGGGTGATGTAATCCACACCTCCACCAATACTCCCAGAAGGTACCACTGTACCAACTACCAGGGTAATGCTACCTGATATTGAGGGCCCAGGTAGAGGCAGGGGCTGCAGAGGCTGTACTGGCAGGTTGCATCCCATGTTGATGGGGCAGCCTGTGGATGGTTGGACAACCTCCCTGTGCTGAAAATCATTTTGTTTTCTAGCAGAAAAGTATGTTATCAGAACAGTGTGTTCACATATTTAAAAAAATGTGATAACAGGTGGAGTGAGACAAAAAAAGAAAACAGATGATTAGAACCATTATGTCACATTCAAATACTTTATTATAATAAATATCCATTTATTATTATATTAGTTATATGGCTTTCCAAATCCAAAATAGGATTGTGAATTGTAACAACTAATCCTTGTAACATGCACATATATATATATATATATATATATATATATGTGTGTGTGTGTGCTTTTACAGATGAACTTAACAACATGGCATTTATGCCAATTTTGCTGGAATTAAAATTTAAAAATGATACTGTTGTAATTTAAATGTATTTGTTAGTTGTGAGAATTGAACCAACCAAATATGAATATGCTATTACACTTGAATTACAGAAGAAAACATGCATGCTTGTTTTTATAGTTAAGATCTGCATGCTTAACTTGCTGGAACAGCAATAAATTTAATACAATCATGTTCATTTGTGCTGCATACATACCCCTTGCTTCTCTGAATATTTCAGCATGCATCTTCCTGTTCACTGAAATTTCCTGATCTGCTATAAAATAAAGGAGGAGAGAAAAAGAGACATAAAAGCATTATGCATACCAGTCTTGGCTATCTACAGCTTTCCATATCAGTTAAAGTTGCTTTATCTGTATGCTTACACAACTGTGGGATGTCAGCAATCCTAATCTCATCCACCCACTGTTTGAGTTGTGCCAACTAATGCCATTTCATGTCATTATAATGGTGCCTGCATTGCTCCACAGTGCAAGGTATGCCAGTCACACTGGAGACAGCCTTGACCAGACTGTTCCAAGCTTCAGCCTTATACTGAGACCCAGTATAGTCCCCCTGCAGCAGCCTACTGCTGTAGTGCTTTATGAGAAGTGCAACAAATATTTTTGACTCCTCCACACCCCATCTTTGAGCCCTGAATTGGGCACCATTCTTTCAAGCTCCTGCCATGTCTGCACAGGTCCTCCAACAATAGTAAAAGTGTTTTCCCACTAATTCGTGACATTGCATTTTATGGCCAGTATGCAAACCTGCATAATCATGCCAAACGTGTTTGTGCAATGGTAAAAGGAGAGCAGCATTGCCAAACAGGAAGGCAGTTTATGAAATAGGAAGGATAATGTGACACTTGGCATTAATATATGGCATTCATGCTGCTATACCTGACAATAGTTTGTCCAATGGTCAACACTGATAAGTAAAATGACTTAGATTTTAAGACCTTAATTTGGGGTGATCAATTTTATGACTTAGCACATATTTTGTGGGGCTTTACACACTGATGAAAATAATTTGTGCAATGTAGGATTCAAATCTAGGTAAAAAAGAGAATACGTATATTTTCACATAGGTATTTTTCCTCATTGTCACAGAAGTGTTTGCCAAACATGGTCATTACTAATATACATTTTAAAGAGTGAGTGGTGCTATACTTCAGTTAACCATATATGTGTGTGACATAACAAGGTCCTGGTTTATGCATTTGCAGGTGTGATGCAGGAGTAGTGTGACAATAAACTGGAAATACATATACCTGTATAACTTTCAGAGTAGATTTTTGGTTCAGACTACACAATACATTTTGTTTTACAGTTATACTTGTGTTATGGGAGGTTTATAGATAATATTAGTAAACCATGAAGTTCATTCCAGGTCTGAAAATACATTTGCAATTATAGAATCATAATTGTTATGCTACACAAGTTACACATATAATATATATGATACCATGTGTATGCACATTCAACCTACTATACATTGTTACTGTTATGTATAAGGGTCTATACTAGAACACCGGACGTTCAAAATTTCGAGTGTTCTAATATCAACCCATTTTCAGTGAACGCTGAAAATATCGAAGAAACAAAAAAACAATTTTTTTCCTTGGGAAAGAATTCGGTTGTCCATTTCTGTTGCTTCGGTATTTTCAGCACTGTGGTGGAAAGTTACGGGTCGGGTTCAGGTAAGTGTGCGATTGTGTGGACGTGAAGGTTAGGGCGGGGTAGGTGAGTTTGGGCGTGGGTGAGGTGACTGCGTGATAGTGACGGACCTTAGGGTTAGGGTTAAGGTAATTGGATAGTTAGTGGTGTATGTATAGTTTAGTGTAGGTTTAGGTGTATGTGCGTGGATTGCTGTTTGTTTTGTGTGCTTGGGTTGTGTGTATATGTCTTGGAACAGCAAATTTTTTCCCTAGGAAAAAATTTGTTGTTCTGTATATTCGATGTTTTAAATTTTCAATTCATAGGGTTCGATATTAGAACACTCTAAATTTTGAACGTTCGGTGTTCTAATATAGACCCATGTATAATTATCTTTATTTATTTATTTCAGTTTGTTAACCGGGAAAGTCCATTGGGCCAAGGTAGCCCATTTTCAATGGAGGCCCGAGGAGAAATGCTCCAGACAGAAAGACAATATACAATATACAATGTATAAGTAAAGCATATGAGAACAACAGTTTAACATTCAATAAACAGCAAGGCAAGATTTTACATATAGGTTCATAGGTTGGTACTAGGCTATCAGCCCTGGGGCCTATGCAAGCCTAGCCATAACAATTCCCTGGATATTTCTTCCCGCAATCTCAATTCAAATATCTTGAAATATATGAGCTGAGTCAATCACTTATAAGATATTAGCAAAAACAATAAATTTATGTTCATTTAATACACTACATGTATTTAGCCAAAGGAATTTTAGAGAGATGAATTGAAGCAGTGGCAAAGATTAGAGTAGAATAGAATAGGGATAGGTATTAGGAATCAGGTAGGATGGGTACAGGAGCACTCCCAGAGGAAGTAGAGGTGAGAGTGGAGTAGGGTTTTAAAGGATGGTAGGTTAGGAGTAGTTCTAATGTAAGGGGGAAGAGAGTTCCATAATCTGGCAAGGGAGAATGATAGCAGAAGTTGCCCTGGTGCGTGTAAAGGCTTGTAAAGTTCTAAGAGGTTTTGATTTGTGGATCTAAGTGTTCTATGTGACTGGTGAAGTTTTAGGGAAGAGGACAGTGATGGACAGTTAGAAGGTTTGAAAATTAGCTTTTGTGCTGTAGTTAGTTGAATGAAATTTAGGTAGCTTGGGAGTTCCAACCAATTTAGAGCATGCAGGGAGTTGCAATGGTGAGCAGAGGATTTGGATCCTATGGCAAACTTTGAAATGTTGTTATAACATGAGGAAAGTTTAGATTTTAGGGATGATTGGTGGTTAGAGAGTAGCGGAGCTCCATACAAAAGGGAGGGTAGGAGGTAGGTGGTAGATAGGAGTTATCTAGAAGACAGAGAAAGGTAGTGCCTGTGTCGATAAAGCATACCAAGTTTTGATGAGTCTTTTTAATATTGGTTTTTAGGTGGATATCAAATTTTAGCTGGTCATCGATAAGAACGCCCAGAAGTTTTGTATGGGGAACTATTTCAATAGTTGTTTGTTTAGGCTAAGTATAGAGAAGGATGCTTTATCAGCAGCAGTATGTTTAGAAGGGGTAAAGATCATTATTTTAGATTTGGAAGCATTTAGGGCAAGGTGATCGTCAAGCATCCAGGACTGAATAGAGGAGAAGGCTTCTTGCGTAAGGTTTATTAGTAAAGGAAGAGTTTTTGGCTGAGCAGATGATAGTGGAGTCATCTGCGTATTGCACCAGTTTAGCATTGGGGATCTTTTGGTGGAAATCATTGATAAAAATGCTAAATAGTAAAGGACCCAAAATAGAGCCTTGGGGTACACCTGTTGGGGTGTGAAGGAAAGAGGAAGTGCAGTAGTTCCATTTTACAGCTTGTTCCCTGGCTGAGAGATAGCTGGAGAACCATTTGATAGACAAAGAGGACAGATTAAGATGGGAGAGTTTAGAAAGTAGAAGCACATGAGAGACAGTATCGAAAGCTTTAGATAAGTCAAGGAGGAGCGTAGAAACTATGTTCCCAGAGTCACGAGCAGAGTTAATGATTTCGAGGAAGGAAAGAAGGGCAGTGGTGGTGCAATGTCCTGGTATAAACCCGTGTTGGGTAGGAGTTAGGAGTTTGTTGTCCAATAGGTAGGGTAATAGTTGGAGGTGAATACATTTTTCGAGTATCATAGAGATAGGGGATAGGATAGCAATCGGGCGAAAGTTGGAGATTGAATAGTTTGTACCTCCTTTATGGAGGGGGATGATGAAGGCATTTTGCCATGGATGGAATGTCATCTGGGGCATTACAGCAAGGTTTTAACTTTTGTAGGAGCTTTTTTATAGTGTGGGTAAGAATGGATTTGAGGGTAAAAGGGGAGGACTTAGGGTTCATGGATGTTAAGTTTTTGTTATCAGTTAAGTTGGGGGGGTGTTGTTAGGGAAAAAACAGGTGAGTTTGCCTATGGAGTCAATGAAAAAGGAGTTAAATTGGGTAGCTAGGTGGAGGTCTGGTGTGTCTGAGTCAGGGCAAGGGTTCTCTTTTTTGTCTTGGGATAATATTGATGAAATACTATTCCAAAATTTTCTGGGGTTGGTTTTATGATTATTTTGAAGTTTATGGTAGTAGGATTTGCGGTCGGTGGCTGTTTGTTTTTTTACTTGATTTCACAGTTGCTTGTATTCGGCAAGAGAGTTGGGAGTTTTGCATTTTTGGTAGTATTTCCAAATTTTATCTCGGTGATGCATAAGTAGCTTTGTGTCTTTAGTTAGCCAGGGGGCTGTTTTGGATCTGAGTCTTTTGGTTCTACTGGGGGTGAAGTGGTTAAGTATATCAGTGAAAATTCTAGTGAAATTTGAGACTGCGGCATCTAAAGGGAGGGAATTTAGAGGGTTCCAGCCTATCTGTTTTAAGGTATTAGAGAAAATTAGGGGGTTGAAGTTTTGCATGTTGCGGGTGGTAATGTGTCTGTGTTGAAAGAGGATGGTGGAGGGGGAATGGCTTATGTAGGCAGGGAGATGGTCACTAAGGGAGTACCACTATCAGAAACTCGGTTTGGGTGGGAGACTAGTATCCAGTCAAGGATGCTACCTGTGGTGTAATCTTTAGTCTAGTAGGGGTTTTGATTAGCTGTGTGAATTGATATAGGTTGATGCTTTGAGAAGGGCTAGATAAGTCAAAGGAAGACCAGTTTATTTTGACATCGCCTAGGATTATAGTCTCACTATTTATGTTGGAAGTGAACCGGGCAAGAATATCTGCCAGTATAGGGATATTGTTACCAGGAGGAATGTACACGGAGGCAATGCATAAAGTTTTATTGTTATTTACTTTGAGAAGGGCGAGGGTTAGCTCGGCGGTGTCAAATGAGGGCATGGACTTAGTATAGGGTGTTACTGTTAAGGAGGAGGAGAAGAGTAAGCCTACTCCTCCACCTTTCTTTTGAGGTCTGTCACTTCTTATGAGTTTATAGTTAGGGGGCATAATTTCGGTATCTTTTATGTGTGGTTTTAGGTTTATGTGATAGAGACAATATCAGGTTTGTTATGAGAGATCCAGGCATGAAAGGAAGGAAGGTGTTTTACTACAAAGGCTCCTGGCATTAAGTGTGGTAAGGAGAAGAGATTTGTGGTGCAGGGGAGAGCTATGTGAATGTGGTTTAGAGGTGGAGTTGTATGAAGGCCGTGGGTTAGGGTGTATGTCTCCAGAATGGAGGAGGAGGAGGGTGATAAATTTTGAGTAGAGTATGGATATGTATCTATTTTCAAATGGGCCATAGGTGTAGATATTGGAACCTAATGAGGTGAGATTGGTGGGTATGTGAAATGGTTTACTAGGGGTAAGGAAGAGCTTCCTTTGAAATAGAAAAGATTCATTATGTTTGTAGAGGTGTGGGGAGGCTTGAGTTGTAAAGGGAAAGTCTTTTTTAATGTAAATCGCAGTTGTATGAAAGGGAGGGGAGTGCTGAAACTGTGGGAGACTAGTAAGGTAGAGTAAGCAGAAGAGGATTAGGCTTAGAAATAAGGGTATTAGAGCATAGGCAGATTTTGTTTGCATGGTGGGAGACAGAGTATGAGTTGAGTGAGAAGGATGTGTAGGAAGAGAGATGGTTAATAAGTTTGAGAGGAGAGGATTAGAATGAAATGTCTGAGGGTGTATTCACAGGGATATAGAAGGGTGGAGTGGAGGGGGCAAAAGGCAGTTGTAGTAGAGAGTGGATAAGGAGTAAGTGGGGGACAATATTTGGAGGGTTTGGCTACTGGCTATCCTGATGGGGTGCGTGTACTAACCACCTAGTAGGGATAAGGTACAGTCAATTATTCAGTAATTATTGAGGCAAGCAAGTTACATAAAAGCATACACCATCCCTCTCCGTCTAATCCAAATCAAACACCCACTGGAAAAATACAATGTCCATTGATCTCACAAAGTACGAACAGTTGAAAAAACAGAGAATGTCGAACACCCTATACGTTAGAACATTAATTAGGCCAGTCCTAGATATAAAAATGTCTTATACTTTTTGTGAAAAATTATGGTGAGACCCTTAACAAAAACTGGAGTGTGCTAAATTAGAACCCTGGTTCACCTGGGTTGTGGCCATAAACTTACACCTGGTGCCACAGGGAAAGCTAGACAACAGATGCATTTTTTACACTCAAAACTATCTAAAGTGCTGGCGGCTGTACTTCACCACTTAGCCTGTTTGTACGAAGGAAGGCAAAACAAAATGTTTCAGGTTTTTTACCTCCAACAGTGAACTGCATTTGCAAACAGGTGAGCAATGTGCAAATGTAACAGGCAATAGCAAATATATACTGCTTCTGTTAACACTCATTATGATCCTTCCTCAGTAAAAATAACTGCTGTGGAACTCAAACCATGACTTGCCTATCTTATCTATTAAGTACCTCAGTGTTTTTATATCTTGTGTTACATACACAGTTGTGTCACAGGTGTAAATTCTGCTGTCATTAGCATTCAAGGTGCTGACCGCTGCAAAGCATGACTGCACTTCTTAAGGCAACTGACATTACTTTTTACATTTTTATGCATATAACCATGTTTGTGCTATGCCATGCAAATGTTAAAAAGAGAAAGAAAAAAAAAACAAAATTAAAAAAAATTAAAGTTAAGCAAATGTTAAAACAATTACACAGCTCTAGATCTGAACCATCAGAGTAATGAAATAACAAAACAATTATACAATTTGGCTAAGCGCATTTGTCAAACTAACTTAATCAGAACCACAAGTTAAAGAAACCAAACATGTAAATACCTAAAATGCTAAGGTCACATGATAACATAAGAATAATTTTTTTTAAAAAAGGTATTACCCCATTTGATACACACATAGCTTTTCTTTTGAGAACAGGCATAACAGAGGTACCGTCATTTATCCCTGGTTCAGATGTTGCATTAATTTCAATCGCCATCTGAGCTCACTCTCCTCAATTTTGTTTTCCCAGTAACCTCCCTTCACATCTTTCATAATCCTTTCTAAAGTACCAAATTTAAAATTAAAATTATTAGCTTGACAAGGTCCAGTAATATGTCTAAACAATGCATTATTATTGCCACAGTTCTTAACTGCATATAGGTGCTTATAAATACGTTTCCATACACTTCTAGTTGTTTTCCCCACGTAAAAAAGTTACAGATTTTACACACTGATATATACACAATACCAAGTGTGCCACAATTCCCTAAACTAATTCAATAAGCGTATGGGCAACAGAACTCAAACTGGGTGAACAGAGTGGGTTGGAAAAAGAAATCGAACAACCACTAAGGGAACTAGGGAATGAGAAGATCATTAGTGCATTCGAAGGGAAAATAATGAGTTACTGGGTTTACAATATTTTTAATTATACTGATATTAACCTTACTCCAACACATTTTTCCCTTTTTAGGAAGGGGTTGAAATGTATTCCCTCTAGAAATAATGATTTAGCTGATATGCTTATTGAATTGAAGCTGTATGTTAGGAAACTGAATTTGCAATTACTTTTCAAGGAATGTAACAATAGTTTTCAGAACAATGATGTTCTTAGAAGAAAAGCTGTCTTTAACCCACCCCTTCATCCTGTAATTTTAAATTATAAGAAGATTTGTACTAATGATATTTATCAACAATTACAACATTCTAACAAAAATTTTTATAACATTAGTAGAGAGGAGGCAGTTCTCCCTCGTGAGTTGAGACAGAATGATGATGTTCGAGTTATGAAACCGGACAAAGGGGGAGGGGTGGTGATTGTGAATAAAGTTGATTATGAACAGAATATGTGTAGTATCTTGTATGACACTGAGAGGTATGAAACAGTTTCTTTGAATGAGGTTTCAACAGCCCAAAGGAAAGTACAACTTTTCCTGGAAGACTATATTATGGGGTAATTAATGAAGTGACTTATAGATACCTCTCAAAATGATTACCTGACTGTTCCTATGGTGTTTGGTATTCCAAAACCCACAAAAGTATGTATATATAAACCCCCCTATAGGGTGATAGTGGCAGCTAAGAACAGTATTACTACTCACCCTTTAGCAGTGTTTATTGACAAGCTGATGCAACAAAATTTAAAATCTGTGGATTATGTGTTCATAGATTCATAGGTAGGTACTAGGCTATCGGCCCTAGGGCCTATACAAGCCTAGCCATAAATATTCCCTGGCTTTCGCTACTCAAAACATTTTTTTTTCCTGTGCCCATTGAGCAGAGCCACAGAAATAATCCCTGGGGTGAATTTCCTATTTCCCATCCAATCATCAAGAGTTTCCTTAAATAGGACTAATGAGGTGCTCTGCTTGACATGAATGGGCAGTCTGTTCCAGAGTATGGGGAGTCTCTGGGACAGGAACCAATCCCTCCAGCATGTTCTGTTTATTGTGGTGACAAGGTTTAGGTCCCTGAAGCATGTGGCTCAGTGGGATTGGGATTTCTTTAAGTGTAGCATGTCCAACAACTCTGGGTTTGATATGGCTTTGTATGTTAGGCAGTGATCAGCTCTGAGTAGGAGATATGGGATGGAGTAGAGCTGGAGATTTTTGAGACTGCTTGAGGACAGTGAGACTCTTTGAGAGGTATTTCTGCGGCCTTTCCAGTTGCTGTAAAAGTCTTGTGAGATACATACCAAATGGGGCGTTGTACTCTATAATAGGTCTAATGAGGGATGAGTAGAGAGGAACAATGACCTTTTTTCTGGATAAGAAATGTTTTGTGATGGGGTGTGCCATTTAGAAGGATTTCCTGACTACTGTGGCGATGTGGTTATCAAAGCAGAGATTACTGTCCACCTGTGTACCCAAGGCTCTTATCACACTTTCGGTGTTGAGGACTACCACCTATGTGGTAGTTCATGGGCACAGAGTTTTTCCCAAAAGGAACGACTATGCATTTTTTGGCAAAGAGTTTGAGGCCATGGTGTTGACACCAGGCATCTGTCTGAGTGAGGCCCTTTTGTAGAATGTCCACATCATTTGGGGATTCAATAATGGCTCCTAGTTTGCAGTCATCTGTGAACTTTGTTAGCCACAGACCCTCAGTGTTGGCCTGAACTTCAGAGAAGTAGATGCCAAACATTAGTGGACTCAGGACTGAACCCTGTGGAACTCCACTTGTCACTGGTCTGTAGTCGGATTTGGAGTTGGCTACTTTCACAGTGTGGGTTCCGTCAGTGAGCCATTTGGCAACCCATTGCGTGACATAGGAATTTATGCCCAGTTTAGTGAGTTTATCTATGATTCCAGAGTGTGGAATGGTGTTGAATGCCTTGGCGAGGTCTAGATAGGCTGTGTGAACCACCTTACCCTCGTCCACAACTCTGGTGACTGCTTCAAAGAAGTCAGTCAGGTTTAGCAGACACAATCTACCTTTCACGAACCCAAACTGGGTGTGGTCCAGAGTTTGAAGGTTACCTATGTCTTTGTTTATAAATTCCATTATGATAAGTTCCATGGCCTTGCAGATCAGGCTAATGGGGCGGTAGTTCCTGGGGTCCATGGTAGATCCCCCCCTTGTGGAGTGGGATAACCATAGCTGTGCAACATTCAGTAGGCACAAAGCCTGAAGTGAGGCTATGATTAAACATGGTACTTAGGTGGGGTGCCACTTCGTTTTATAGTTCATGCAGAACACAGCTCGGGATGTTGTCTGGTCCGATGGATGCTGTATTCTCAGCTTTGAAGAGTGCAGTTTTTACCTGTGCGGCCGTGATTATCGGGACTTTGCATTCTTCCAGTATTGAGATGGGCCCTTTAGGGGGTGAATTTAGCACTGAACCCATTTGCCAGGATGTTGGCAATATCAGTTGGTTCTGTATATTTAGTGCCATTGTGCTGTAACTTAGAGCAGATCTGAGTGTTGCCATTGAGATTCTTAGAAAAACTATAGAATGACTTGTGGTTGTCTTTAGAATCTGTAGGGATTTTCTTTCCGTAACTAGCTTTGGAGGATTTTATGACAGATCTCAGCTTCTTACTGAGGCTGACAAGGAAGTTTTTCCAATCTTGGGACTTTACTCTTTTTTGCAACAGTTTCTTCCCTCTGTTGTAGTTTGTTTATGGCTGGGGACCACCAGATTGGCTTCCTTTTTTGGAGGAGAGCATCTTGGTTCTATTTGGGATGGCACGGTCCATGCAATTGTGTGTGTGTTCATACAGTACATTGGTGTAAGATTCAGCAGTTGTACTTCTACTTTCTGTCTGCATGGGTGTTATGAAGTTTGCGACTTCTGTCTTCAGAAGCATGAAGTTGGCTTTGGAGAAGTTTTTTTACGGTGGTTACCTCAACTGATTGACTGTGTCATATTTTTATTGCAACAAAATTCCTTGGGACATGGTCTCTTGTCAAAATTGTACAAAGTGGTAAAGAGGGGAAACTAAAACATGTAATGATACATACTGGAAATATTTTACCCAGATCAATAATAGACCACCATATGAAGACAAAAATTACTTCTATTACTGTCTAAACATACTATTTATGTCTTAGATGGCATTTCTTTACATAGAAGTTTTTACACAGGTCCTTCTCCACCCCTCATAAAATTGAATTGATATACAAGAAAAAGCAACTTTGTTGGGGATGCAAGAAAACACTTAAAGCAGATTGGCAAAATATTATTTGACTGTCCTGTCTTGATTCCTTTTAGGAATAATATTAATTCTTTTTTACAGCCATTTTTGGAGAGGCATTTATTTTATCTAAATCGTTAATTCTTTTTAATACCCCTATTCCCACTTGTGTTAAAAGAACAAAATATAATATATTGTAGACTGTACTGACCCATCTCCAGAAATTGATCACACAAAACTGGAAAAATAAACTTATAAATTCTTTAAATGAGTGAGTAAATTCATCAACCAAAGTAACTCATCCCAAAATTATTACAATCA